>NC_060138.1:499856409-500159439 GCF_021461385.2 Schistocerca piceifrons | reverse complement strand
CACTATAACATGGTGGGGAAATCTACTCGAAATATTTTCCAAATTACCCTTCAGGTGCCCAGCCACAACAGCTGCTGAGCCAGGGGGCCTATAGAGACATCCAATTACCATGTCTGAGCCTGCTTTAACCGTGACCTTCACCCAAATTATTTCACATTTCGGATCTCCTCAATTTCCTTCGATACTATTGCACTTCTTATCGCTATAAACACGCCTCCTCCTTCACTGTCCAGCCTGTCTCTGCGGTATACATTCCAATCTGAGTTCAGGATTTCATTACTGTTTACGTCTGGTTTCAGCCAACTTTCTGTCCCTGGGCGTTGTGACCGTTTATTAATGAGAGCAGTTCTGGGACCTTTCTATAGACGCTCCTGCAGTTTACTATTAGCATATTAATATTGTTATTCTCTGTTGCATTTTGACTACTCATACCCAGCCGCGTCTCAGGAGGCGTCTTGTCGGGCCTAGGGAGCGAATTCTCTAACCTAAAAAACCCACATGTGCACTCCACACGTACTCTGCTACCCTTGTAGCCGCTTCCGGCGTGTAGTGCACGCCTGACCTATTCAGGGGGACTCTACATTTCTCCACCCGATAGCGGAGGTCGAGAAATTTGCACCCCAGATCTCCGCAGAATCGTCTGAGCCTCTGGTTTAAGCCTTCCACTCGGCTCCAAACCAGAGGACCGTGATCGGTTCTGGGAACGATACTACAAATAGTTAGCTCAGATTCTACCCCGCGAGCGAGGCTTTCCGCCTTCACCAATTCCGCCAACCGCCTGTACGAACTGAGGATGACCTCTGAACCCAGACGGCAGGAGTCAGTGGTGCCGATATGAGCAACAATTTGCAGTCGGGTGCACCCAGTGCTCTCTATCGCCGGCGGCAAGGCCTCCTCCACATCCCGGATGAGACCCCCCGGTAAGCAGACAGAGTGAACACTTGCCTTCTTCCCCGACCTTTCCGCTATTTCCCTAAGGGGCTCCATCACCCGCCTAACGTTGGAGCTCCCAATAACTAATAAACCCCTCCCCCCGTGTGCCTGCTCGGACCTTGCTGAAGGAGCGGGCCACATGTCCACTCATAGGCAGAACGGGCGATGCCACACGGCCAGCCTCCACATTGACCCTCCGCCTCGTGCGCCGCGAACGCCACTGAACCCGATACGCCTCTTGGGGAAAGGGTGGCCCAACCGCGCCCGGTTCCCGCGAAGATGTCTCGACAGCAGGAACAGTGGGTGAAGCATGTAACACCTGGGGTGTACCATGCGACGCACCAGACTCCCCACTGCTGCTACACCCCGAGGCAGCAGCCTGAAGACGGCTGACCGCGGCCATCAACACGTTCAGCTGTTCGCGAACAGTGGCCAGCTCCTCCTGCGTCCGTACACAGCAGTCACACATCCTATCCATCCTAAGAAATCAATTTACTGTAGACAGTTAATCAACTTTTAACTAGACTGCTAATTCACTAAAGGTGGCTGATTGTTGACTGAACTGTGGTTGTTAACCACTTCTTGTAGAAAAGAATGAAAATAGCACTACCTGTCTCTGGACTGTATTGAAAACAAACACTGATACTCCTGGCACTATGGCTGACTAAAGGGACTCTCTCTGACTGTATTCAAAACAAACACGATATCTATGGAACACTATTACTAGCACTCGACAATTAAAGCTTCTTAAAAGCAAAAACACACGGAAGAAGAAGTGACAAGTAAGAAAAATACAGTTAATACTTGAATTAAGGTAGCTCGCTGCACAGCAGACGTGAAGCAGACGGCAGTCTTGGCCTGACGGGGCTATAAAGAACAATACCTGCAGTTAACATAGCGTAAGTGAGGTCATATTGTTGGAATGCTGAAGCTTCAGATGAATTGTCTTTAGACATAAGTTGCTATGTATCGGTTCTGTAGTTTTTAATCGAAGGGAGATGTGTATGACTGCCATCCTTGTGACCAGACGCACAGCTAAGGCTGAAGCGTCCATCAGTTAACTGTCACTGCTCGTGGCATCACCACTCCTGTATCCAGATGGAAACAGAAAACGTAAATACTTTGCTAGTTCCGGAGACAGACCACAACAACAGAGAGAGCACCGGCGAGACAATCTACAGCCAACAGACAACTGTGGAGCTAATTACGGAAGTTGCTGACAACGAAATGGAGGGTGCCTCCCGCACTGCCGGACTAAATCCCGCCGATCTTCTTGTGATATTCATGCCACAGTGGTGGCATCAAGTGACCTGTGCCACTCGTCCATGACAGTGTGTAGGACTGGTACTTCGTGTTTGATTCTCATTGGCTCCATCTACCTCACGTTTCATACACCGCCACTGACATCTTTGTGACCTGGACTCTGTGGAGTGACTAAAGAGTGTAGCTCTGCAGTGCACTCTGCGCTTGACTGCCTTACGTTTGACGTACAGTGAGTGCTGCTCCAATACTCCGCTCTCGAAAAACGCCAGACTCGGTGTGTGATTGTGCTGCGTACTTTGCTTGGAGTGCAGTAACTCCTTATTGAAACGGAAAATAAACTGCAGGCAACTGCAAGATCAGAGTGTCACCGTTACGGCCATTAGCGCCAATACGAACTAGCCATGTGAGTGGATTTAGGGATTTTAAGCAGACACAATATGTAAGTAACGGAGCGAGACCGTTAGTTATAAAAGTAATTGTGAAATGATCCAAATGATAGGGCCATTAAGAGGTGGGTGATTTAGTGGTTAACGTTAGGAACGCAAAGAGGCTGCTAGTGGATGATGATGTCATACAAAGGAACTTGAACCACCAAATAATAAATGAGATGCAGGAAGATCTGCCAAGTATCGACCCTTCATGCAGGGATTTGCAGTTGACCCTCACCACAATTAAATACAACGTATTGCGCACAAATAGGATAGACCATACTCTTCGATTCTACAGGTGATAAATGACAGGAAATGTTAACAACCTTATGACATCTGGGAATAATTATCTGGGGCCAGCTGAAGTGAAACGACCCATAAAACTGGTGTAGCAAAAGCAGGTGTCACGCTGAGGTTCATTAGAAGAATGGAAATGAGTAGGACTGCAATAGTGAATATGGACCAAATTTGGCTTTTGACTGTCTGGTTGCCTACATGTGGGGAAGGACAATGCATGATATAATCATGCCCCACCTCTCCTAAGCCACGCTCCCTCTACAAGCACCCCTGCCCTCCCCACCCCCCACCTACCCCGTGTCCTCTCATCCCTTCCTAACCGACATCTCTTACCCTCTCCTCCCCTTTCTAAAAAAAAGGCGAGTCAGAGAAGTTCTAAGCCAACTGCATTACACATATTTAGCTCTCCTGCTAACAGCTTAGCGTTTTTCTACCGTAACAGGTTGTCCACCACCATTTCTCAACTCCTTCTTAAGACATTCTGATTTCTTGGAAACAGGTCAATCAGAGAGCTCTGTACAGCAAGGATGGGTGGGACATAACATCATTCTCGTCCAGTGGTGTTGGTAATTGCATAATGTATGTATGGTGTTGCACATGCTCCCATACCCTGGAGGACTAAAACGGTGAAACATTACGCTATGAGCAGACTGAAAAGATGTTACTGGCTTATTTGGTTAGATATTACGTTTCTGTTGCAGTTATTGCGAGCAGTATGTGTCTCATCATATATGTGTTGACGTTGTGGACGTCACAGACAGATGCAAATAATGCTTTAATTCACTTTATTTGGTATTTTGATATTTTGAGAAATAAATAAATAAAGTATATTTTTGGAAATAGCGACATTCTAGCAGATGACTAATAATTATGAAATGCTGCTTGTTTATTCTATGAAACATGAACTCAGAGTCATTCCTAAGATTTTGTTACTGACTTTCGTTGTGATTGTTTTCAGTTTCCTTAGAGAAATGAGAAAAAATCAGGCATGAAGTATACCACCTTTCAGCGGGTTTTGAACCTACCTTTATAGATGCACTAATTTCAGGAAACGAATGCCATGACGGACTAATAACGAGGCGATACTCTGGTGACCACATTTTCGTTCTCTTAGCAGAAGCTAAGAGGGTCAAAGACATCGCCTGTGTAAAGAGAAATAAGAGCAATTAGAGTTACCTTCTACCTACTGAAAAATTAAACATTTTAACTCTATATCACATATTACATAAAAATTTTTCAGTATATTTTATCGAAATTACAAGTAGATATCAAATAAATTTGGCAGGATAACTCTGTTGCAGCTCGATGAATTAATTCGATGATCACAGACTTCTCCGTTGTCAGTTTCGGCTACTCCAGCAGCAGGAAGAGTGTTTGGGATTGCCTCTAACTGTCTCACACTCGTGGTCCTCTCCGAGGCCTGCAGACTGGCCTTCTGTTCTTCTGCGCTAAGCATTTAGAACGGCCGAGTATTATGTCACACCAGATTCTTGTCATAGTTCTCATAGTGAACATTGTAAAAAGTAGGGAGATTTCCACGCTTCTGTATAACTGCTTGTCTTCCATTCATGCATTCCTACTGCTTTCATTTAAACACTTGCAGATAATGAGCTTTGTGAGCCCTACGGTAATAGCTCAGCATTTTAATGCCATGACAAGTAGTCCAATCGTACTCCCCTTTCTTTGCACTAGACCAGTCAGAAAACACCGGTTTCATGGGAACCAATATACACTCCTGGAAATGGAAAAAAGAACACATTGACACCGGTGTGTCAGACCCACCATACTTGCCCCGGACACTGCGAGAGGGCTGTACAAGCAATGATCACACGCACGGCACAGCGGACACACCAGGAACCGCGGTGTTGGCCGTCGAATGGTGCTAGCTGCGCAGCATTTGTGCACCGCCGCCGTCAGTGTCAGCCAGTTTGCCGTGGCATACGGAGCTCCATCGCAGTCTTTAACACTGGTAGCATGCCGCGACAGCGTGGACGTGAACCGTATGTGCAGTTGACGGACTTTGAGCGAGGGCGTATAGTGGGCATGCGGGAGGCCGGGTGGACGTACCGCCGAATTGCTCAACACGTGGGGCGTGAGGTCTCCACAGTACAGCGATGTTGTCGCCAGTGGTCGGCGGAAGGTGCACGTGCCCGTCGACCTGGGACCGGACCGCAGCGACGCACGGATGCACGCCAAGACCGTAGGATCCTACGCAGTGCCGTAGGGGACCGCACCGCCACTTCCCAGCAAATTAGGGACACTGTTGCTCCTGGGGTATCAGCGAGGACCCTTCGCAACCGTCTCCATGAAGCTGGGCTACGGTCCCGCACACCGTTAGGCCGTCTTCCGCTCACGCCCCAACATCGTGCAGCCCGCCTCCAGTGGTGTCGCGACAGGCGTGAATGGAGGGACGAATGGAGACGTGTCGTCTTCAGCGATGAGAGTCGCTTCTGCCTTGGTGCCAATGAAGGTCGTATGCGTGTTTGGCGCCGTGCAGGTGAGCGCCACAATCAGGACTGCATACGACCGAGGCACACAGGGCCAACACCCGGCATCATGGTGTGGGGAGCGATCTCCTACACTGGCCGTACACCACTGGTGATCGTCGAGGGGACACTGAATAGTGCACGGTACATCCAAACCGTCATCGAACCCATCGTTCTACCATTCCTAGACCGGCAAGGGAACTTGCTGTTCCAACAGGACAATGCACGTCCGCATGTATCCCGTGCCACCCAACGTGCTCTAGAAGGTGTAAGCCAACTACCCTGGCCAGCAAGATCTCCGGATCTGTCCCCCATTGAGCATGTTTGGGACTGGATGAAGCGTCGTCTCACGCGGTCTGCACGTCCAGCACGAACGCTGGTCCAACTGAGGCGCCAGGTGGAAATGGCATGGCAAGCCATTCCACGGGACTACATCCAGCATCTCTACTATCGTCTCCATGGGAGAATAGCAGCCTGCATTGCTGCGAAAGGTGGATATACACTGTACTAGTGCCGACATTGTGCATGCTCTGTTGCCTGTGTCTATGTGCCTGTGGTTCTGTCAGTGTGATCATGTGATGTATCTGACCCCAGGAATGTGTCAATAAAATTTCCCCTTCCTGGGACAATGAATTCACGGTGTTCTTATTTCAATTTCCAGGAGTGTAGTTTTCCTGCATTAAGAGTAATGCAAAGTATTCGACTATGAGAAAGATTTTAAATTTACCTGTGACGCATTTAAGTAACTTTCAGAATAATTATCTCTGTTGTGATTTACTTTGTTATTGAATATATTGAAATACCATCAGTAGCGTGTCATTAAATTCGCGTGCACGTACTCTCTTGTTTGTCTTTACACCAAGTACACAGTCATCTGCGTCTGTTGCAATTGAGTTGATTGAAGAAGATCACTAGCCCTGGCTCGGCAGATGTTTTACTATAGTGAGAATAAGTCAATTTCCTAAATGAAGAATTTCAGCTGAACGTATTAACGATCCAAACTACAGCTTCGTCGCATCGTTCTGATGTTATTATTATTGCTAGCGAATTCTCCCAATAAAGAAGACATTAAGCAAATAACTCAGTCAGCTTTCCTTTAGTTTCTTCTTGTTGTTCCAATAAGCTTCCATTCTTTCCGAGAAGGCTTGTTTAGGTTTTCCGACCGCTTTGGAATGTACTGCTTTTTTTTTTGGTTGCCCTGTTGTAACTACCTACTTGTCTACTTTGTATCTAAAGGCATCTCTTTCTAAACTGTCAGATAGTCTTATGTTCGGGTTTTTGATGACCTTTCAAATTTCGTTCAGCCAAGGTATTGAGGTCTTAAGTAATGCTACGCAGTATTAGCTTTCTGCGGTTTAACATTTCTGGGTTGATGGAGGCTCAGGACACCTGTTTAACAAATTCAGATAGCTGCCCAATGATGGAGGCAAATGCTCACCAGAAAGATTCCAACAATTTGCAGTTTGGAAGAAATTCCAGGTGAAGTTCCTGTGCGTTATATGATTGAGTGGCTTGAATTTGTATGGGCTGCTCATAAGGAGAGGTCCACAGCACCGGGTTCGATGGTAATGTACTTTAAGGTTCCAGGTATCGCAACCTGCAGCCATTCGCCCTGGTAGGTCTTAATTGAGACTAATCGAAGACAAAATTTCGAAGTATAGGATGATGCTTGCAGCTTTAAAAACATTAAAAATATGTAGACTGGTTGCATAGCATAATGGTTCAGGTACTGTCCTCATATGTAGAAGGTTGTGAGTTCGAATCCGGTCAGGAGTTTTGAATTTTTCTTATTTTTAAATCTTTGTTGAAACAGGCTTTGGTTATTATATTTATTCAATTAATTGGTTTATATGTAATATTTTATTTCTATTCCTTTGTCATATCATATTAGTCATCACATTAACTTTTTCATTTGCTTTCATTTTCTTCTTAGTATCAGTCTTTTTTCAATTGAATATTTATTCATGTCATTCTGATTATTGCTACGAACAAACTTCGATTTAACATCTTCCGTTTTGTTATCTTTTATGTTCGCCCACATTATGGCATTCATTATTTCTATTCCTCATTTTACATGTATTTTATTTTTCTTATAAACCCTTTTTTCATTTAAATCTTTATTTGCGTTACTTTGTTCATAACGCAAAAAGAATTTATGTTTGTGTGACTATTACAATGCAAAAATTGTACACCCTGTAAAGAAAAATACATTTTTGACACCACTACACAGCCAATACAAATAGAATACTGTCTTTACCGATAGATCAATGTTTTTAACTGTTCACAAATTGTTATAGATAAATAAAAATAATTAAATTAACATGCACAAAGATTCCAAATGGAAAGTGAATGACATGAAGAAAAAAAGAGAGCAACTGAAAAAGTTAATCTACATCTACATCTACATTTATACTCCACAAGCCACCCAACGGTGTGTGGCGGAGGGCACTTTACGTGCCACTGTCATTACCTCCCTTTCCTGTTCCAGTCGCGTATGGTTCGCGGGAAGAACGACTGTCTGAAAGCCTCCGTGCGCGCTCTAATCTCTCTAATTTTACATTCGTGATCTCCTCGGGAGGTATAAGTAGGGGGAAGCAATATATTCGATACCTCATCCAGAACCGCACCCTCTCGAAACCTGGCGAGCAAGCTACACCGCGATGCAGAGCGCCTCTCTTGCAGAGTCTGCCACTTGAGTTTATTAAACATCTCCGTAACATTATCACGGTTACCAAATAACCCTCTGACGAAACGCGCCGCTCTTCTTTGGATCTTCTCTATCTTCTCCGTCAGACCGATCTGGTACGGATCCCACACTGATGAGCAATACTCAAGTATAGGTCGAACGAGTGTTTTGTAAGCCACCTCCTTTGTTGATGGACTACATTTTCTAAGCACTCTCCCAATGAATCTCAACCTGGTACCCGACTTACCAACAATTAATTTTATATGATCATTCCACTTCAAATCGTTCCGCACGCATACTCCCAGATATTTTACAGAAGTAACTGCTACCAGTGTTTGTTCCGCTACCATATAATCATACAATAAAGGCTCCTTCTTTCTATGTATTCGCAATACATTACATTTGTCTATGTTAAGGGTCAGTTGCCACTCCCTGCACCAAGTGCCTATCCGCTGCAGATCTTCCTGCATTTCGCTACAATTTTCTAATGCTGCAACTTCTCTTTATACTACAGCATCATCCGCGAAAAGCCGCATGGAACTTCCGACACTATCTACTAGGTCATTTATATATATTGTGAAAAGCAATGGTCCCATAACACTCCCCTGTGGCACGCCAGAGGTTACTTTAACGTCTGTAGACGTCTCTCCATTGATAACAACATGCTGTGTTCTGTTTGCTAAAAACTCTTCAATCCAGCCACACAGCTGGTCTGATATTCCGTAGGCTCTTACTTTGTTTATCAGGCGACAGTGCGGAACTGTATCGAACGCCTTCCGGAAGTGAAGAAAAATAGCATCTACCTGGGAGCCTGTATCTAATATTTTTCTGGGTCTCATGAACAAATAAAGCGAGTTGGGTCTCACACGATCGCTGTTTCCGGAATCCATGTTGATTCCTACATAGTAGATTCTGGGTTTCCAAAAACGACATGATACTCGAGCAAAAAACATGTTCTAAAATTCTACAACAGATCGACGTCAGAGATATAGGTCTATAGTTTTGCGCATCTGCTCGACGACCCTTCTTGAAGACTGGGACTATCTGTGCTCTTTTCCAATCATTTGGAACCCTCCGTTCCTCTAGAGACTTGCGGTACACGGCTGTTAGAAGGGGGGCAAGTTCTTTCGCGTACTCTGTGTAGAATCGAATTGGTATCCCGTCAGGTCCAGTGGACTTTCCTCTATTGAGTGATTCCAGTTGCTTCTCTATTCCTTGGACACTTATTTCGATGTCAGCCATTTTTTCGTTTGTGCGAGGATTTAGAGAAGGAACTGCAGTGCGGTCTTCCTCTGTGAAACAGCTTTGGAAAAAGGTGTTTAGTATTTCAGCTTTACGCGTGTCATCCTCTGTTTCAATGCCATCATCATCCCGTAGTGTCTGGATATGCTGTTTCGAGCCACTTACTGATTTAACGTAAGACCAGAACTTCCTAGGATTTTCTGTCAAGTCGGTACATAGAATTTTACTTTCGAATTCAATGAACGCTTCAAGCATAGCCCTCCTTACGCTAACTTTGAAATCGTTTAGCTTCTGTTTGTCTGAGAGGTTTTGGCTGCGTTTAAACTTGGAGTGGAACTCTCTTTGCTTTCGCAGTAGTTTCCTAACTTTGTTGTTGTACCACGGTGGGTTTTTCCCGTCCCTCACAGTTTTACTCGGCACGTACCTGTCTAAAACGCATTTTACGATTGCCTTGAACTTTTTCCATAAACACTCAACATTGTCAGTGTCGGAACAGAAATTTTCGTTTTGATCTGTTAGGTAGTCTGAAATCTGCCTTCTATTACTCTTGCTAAACAGATAAACCTTCCTCCCTTTTTTTATATTCCTATTAACTTCCATATTCATGGATGCTGCAACGGCCTTATGATCACTGATTCCCTGTTCTGTACATACAGAGTCGAAAAGTTCGGGTCTGTTTGTTATCAGTAGGTCCAACATGTTATCTCCACGAGTCGGTTCTCTGTTTAATTGCTCGAGGTAATTTTCGGATAGTGCACCCAGTATAATGTCACTCGATGCTCTGTCCCTACCACCCGTCCTAAACATCTGAGTGTCCCAGTCTATATCTGGTAAATTGAAATCTCCACCTACGACTATAACACGCTGAGAAAATTTATGTGAAATGTATTCCAAATTTTCTCTCAGTTGTTCTGCCACTAATGCTGCTGAGTCGGGAGGTCGGTAAAAGGAGCCAATTATTAACCTAGTTCGGTTGTTGAGTGTAACCTCCACCCATAATAATTCACAGGAACTATCCACTTCTACTTCACTACAGGATAAACTACTACTAACAGCGACGAACACTCCACCACCGGTTGCATGCAATCTATCCTTTCTAAACACCGTCTGTACCTTTGTAAAAATTTTGGCAGAATTTATCTCTGGCTTAAGCCAGCTTTCTGTGCCTATAACGATTTCAGCTTCGGTGCTTTCTATCAGCGCTTGAAGTTCTGGTACTTTACCAACGCAGCTTCGACAGTTGACGATTACAGTACCGATTGCTGCTTGGTCCCCGCATGTCCTGACTTTGCCCCGCACCCGTTGAGGCTGTTGCCCTTTCTGTGCTTGCCCAAGGCCATCTAACCTAAAAAAACCGCCCAGCCCACGCCACACAACCCCTGCTACCCGTGTAGCCGCTTGTTGCGTGTAGTGGACTCCTGACCTATCCAGCGGAACCCGAAACCCCACCACCCTATGGCGCAAGTCGAGGAATCTGCAGCCCACACGGTCGCAGAACCGTCTCAGCCTCTGATTCAGACCCTCCACGTTGCCTAAAATGAAGTGACAAAGGAATTTAAAATATATATATATATATATATATATATATATATATATATATAAAGCAAACAGTTGAATAAAATAATGATCAAAGTCATTTCGATAACGATTTAAAAATAAAAAATTTCAAAGGACCTGATGAAATTCGAACATACAACCTTTTGCATGTGAAGACATACTTTAACCATTATGCCAATCAACTGATATTTATATTGCTCGTATTTTTAAATCTGTAAAGTATCATGCAAAATTTCGAGATTTTTTTCGTCGATTACTCGCAAATGAGAGCCCATTAGGGTGAATGGCTGCATGTTGTGATACCTTGGACTTTAACCTACATCACCGTATAGATAGTTTCAAAAAGTTGATCCGACCCCTGAGGACCCCTCCTTGTCAGCACTAACGTCCATCGGGCCAGGATGTCGTTACTGCCCAAGTAATCAATCAGCCAGTGGAAAGGTAAATACGTCTGCAGAAACAGCAAACCTCGAACAATACGCTGCGCTCCCATAAGCCAAAGCCACTAAAGTATGCCATGCATGCTCACATAGTACGAATCAGCGCCACGTCCCTACTCCCTTGAGGAAGTGCATCTGCTGGTTACCCAGCAACCGGACAAAGACGTTCCCACATAATGGCTGCTATCGATATTGCACAAGCGTAAGTCAGATATGGCTCGCACATGGCTTAGATATGTCAACATTAAGCTAAATTTTTATGTTTAATACAGCATTTCCTTTGTTCCATAAGTAAGGGAAAGTAGAGTAAATATTCGTTGGTAAAGATGTATTTTGATCAATATACGAACTTTCTCCCACTTTAGCACACTTGTACATAGTTTCCACTGGTTTGACAGCTTAGAAGATGGGTGACTAGGAAGCTATGGCCTCTGGGATCTCCTAGAGGGGAATTGGGAGACCGTAAGTTTTGGAGGCTGAGATGCTAGAAACGGCATTCACAGAAGACAATTTGCAAATACACGTCACGTATACGATGATGGTCCAAAACAATATGACCACCTGCTTCATAACGTGTTGGTCCTCGTTTGGGACGTAATACAGCAGTTATTCCTGACGGGATGGATTCGACAAGTCCTCGGTAGCTTTCCAGAGGTTTCTGCACCAGATATCTATGCGCACGTCACGCAGTTCCCGCAGATTACTGATGGTGGTACGTGGGGCCGGAGCTGGTGCTTGATAGCGTCCATCGTTTTCATAGTGGGTGAGTTTAGTGGCTGAGTGATCGAAGTCAGTTCACTATGATGCTCCTAAACACTTTTGCATGATTCTGGCCTGGCTGCATGACACTGACAGTTATCCTACTGGAAGGTTCCATCGTCGTTGCAGAAGACGTCAGGCATGAAGGGATGCAGGTGGTCCATAATAATGTCCACGTAGTTCACAGCTATCATCGAGCCCTCGTGTCGAAACATGGGTCCCATGGAAGCCTAGGTGAACGTCGCCATGGCTCTTTCTGGTCTGCATCCATGGCGCGGTGCATGTTTGACTCTGATGGTCTTCTGGATAATGAAGTATCCGGATGCGACCATTGACCTCGTGTCTCCGTTGATGCATCGCGGATACGGGATAGCGGCAAGTCAGATATTTGCAGAAGAAATATCACAAAACAGGCGTATGTTATCAAAAGTTGTTGTTTTATTTATGCCACCAGTTTCGACCTGAAGATGGCATTAATGAGATGCCAAAATCGGTCATGTAAATAAAATAACAGCTTTCGAAAACATACGGCGTTTTGTGATTTTTCTTTGGTGAATTGTCTTTGTGGTACAAGAAACGTGATTCATTTGATCAGGTGAAACGTTGCCCCGGATCAATGATCCTATCTCGACAATCGCGAGCCCACTGATCCTAACTGACGATGTCGTTGGCTCAACATAGGAACTAATAGCGTTCTTCAGCTGCAGGAATCCGTGTTGGATACTGTGCGCTGTACGGTGTTCCCCGAAACAATTGCGCCTGCACCCGTATCCTGTTGCAGCATCTGCGACCGATTACCTTTCCTGCTTTACAGAAGCGGAAAAGTCTACGACCCTCATATTCCGTGATGCGTGGACATCCAACATCATGCCTTCTACTGGTGGTTTTTCCCATAAACGCTCACGACAGTCGCACGAGAACAGTCGACCAGCTTCGTCGTTTCAGATATGTTCTTTCTCAGGCGCTTGGCCATAACAATCCGCTCTTTGTCAAAGTCGCAGATGTCAGTGTATTTCCCCATTTTCGGCCCTATTGTCCCTAGAATGACTGCCCACTCGTCTCTGCTCTGCTTATATACTTTTTTTTACCGCGTCACAAGGCCGCAACGGTGGTGGGTGTGGTCATTATGTTATGACCCTTCAATATGTACACAAATCAAAAAAGTTTTGCATCACCCCGATTCCCAGAACTCCTGAAGATAGACGTTGACTGTGGATATTGTATCACAGACACAGTATCTTTGACTGTTCAGAGATGTCCCTAAACCCACCCAGAGATGAAAACAACCATGCATGAGCAGCGCCTATTAGACGGGAGGGGTCCGACAGCCAGTCGGTTCCAGTCATTCCACCAGGAAGAAAGGATACGGCTCCTGTTGTCTGTAGTTCAACCATGCCTAGATGTTCAATACCGCAGTTCGATTGCGTCCACATTGTTATCTTTGTGCCAGGAAGGGCTCTCGACAAGGGAAATGTCCAGGCGTATCAGAGTGAACCGAAGCGATTTTGTTCGGAAATGGAGGAGATACAGAGAGACAGGAACTGTAGATGACATGCCTCGCTGATGCCGCTCAAGGGCTACTACTGCAGTGGATGACCGCTACCTAAGAATTACGGCTCGGAGGAACCCTGACAGCAACACCCCCTTGTTGAATAATGCTTTTCGTGTAGCTGCAGGACGTCGTGTTATTACTTTGCGCAGTAGGCTGCTTGATGCGCAACTTCACTCCCGACGTCTATGGCGAGGCCCGTCTTTGCAACTTTGACACCATGTAGCGCGGTACAGATGGGCCCAACAACATGCCGAATGGAGCGCTCGGGATTGGCATCACGTTCTCTTCACTAATGAGTGTCGCATATGCCTTCAACCAGACAATCGTCGGAGACGTGTTCGGAGGCAACCCGGTCAGGCTGAACGCCTTAGACAGCGAGTGTAGCAAGGTGGAGGTTTCCTGATGTTTTGGGGTGGCATTATGTGGGCCGACGTACACCGCTGGTGTACGTCTGTACGGTACGTGATTGCCATCCTCCGACCCACAGTGCAACCATATCGGCAGCATACTGGCGAGGCATTCGTCTTCATGGACGACAATTCGTGCCCCATCGTGCACATCTTGTGAATGACTTCCTTCAGGATAACGACACCGTTCGACTAGAGTGGCCAGTATTTTCTCCAGACATGAATCCTATCGAACATGCCTGGGATAGATTGAAAAGGGCTGTTTATGGACGACTTGACCAACCAGCCACTATGAGGGATCTACTCCGAATCGCCGTTGAGGACAATCTGGACCAACAGTACCTTAATGAACTTGTGGGTACTATGGCACGACGAATACAGACATGCTTCAATGCAAGAGGACGTGCTGCTGGGTATTAGAGGTACCGGTGTGTACAGAAATCTGGACCACCGCCTCTGAAGGTCTCGCTATATGGTGGTACAACATGAAATGTGTGGTTTTCATGAGGAATAAAAAGGGCGTAAATGATGTTTATGTTGATCTCTATTTAAATTTTCTGTACATATTCCAGAATTCTCGGTAGCGAGGTGATGCAAAACATTTTTGATATGCGTACAAGGTCCAGTGCATTAATGTGCATTAATGTGACCACCTTCCATCTTCGTCGTCAACATGCAATAACCACTAACCCGACGGCAGGTGGCAGCGCTAGCGGTGGAAGGTATATAAAGCGTGTCCATGAGACATGGAAAACAATACAATCGTTATTGTAATTCGGAAACGGAGCGATTTATCTAACGTCCTAAACGGCATGATCACTGACTTTCGAGTCAAGGATACAAGCATTTATGAAACGACCAAGTTTGTAAAATGTTAGTGTGTGTGTGGTTAAAGTATATATTGCATGGAAAATGGCACTGTCAAAGAACCGGCGCTGAGGCGTATGTGTTGCACCACGGGCCATAGATGACAGGGGTGGATGAGGATCACGTTTTGTGCTCCGTCGGACAAATGGCCGTTGGCTTGTATGGTGTAAAACGTCTGAGAGCAAACAAATATTGACCTTTATGGTCTGGGAAAGGTTTTCGTTGCATTCCGGAAGGCACAATGGATTAACACACGTATGCATCTATGCTTTCACGCCCACACCTACATGCAGCTTGTTTTTCATTGTCAGGATGGCAGTTACAAGCAGGACAACACAACGTGTCACACAACTGGCAGCGTACGTGCGTGGTTCGAAGAGCACCAGGTTGAATTTACTGTACTCCCGTGGCCACCAAACTCCCCAGACTTAAGCCCAATCGAGAATCTCTCGGTCGCTGGTTCGAATCCTGCCTTGGGCATGGATGTGTGTGATGTCCTTAGGTTAGTTAGGTTTAAGTAGTTCTAAGTTCTATGGGACTGATGACCTCAGATGTTAAGTCCCATAGTGCTCAGAGCCATTTGACAATCTCTGGGACCACCTCTATTGGTCTGTACGCGCCATGGATCCTCAACCGAGAAACCTACCGCAGCTGGCCAAGGCACTGGAGTCGGTATGGCTCCTCATCCCTGTCAGTACCTTCCAGTGCCTCATTATCTCTCTTCCTGCACCTCTTGCAGTGATCCGCGTTGCTAAAGGTGGTTATTCAGGCATTTGACAGGTTGACACATTAATGTGACTGGACAATGAATACTTTCTTCTGTCACAGCACACTGTTGGATGACAGATCACTCTTAATATGCGGCCACTGTAGTTTATAGTAGGGGGAGTCAGGGGGTAAAGTAATATCGGATGCTGCGCACAGAATTCATCCAAATGTCGTGTGAGCACAGAACCCAATGCGCTGTGTCACATTGCTACAGAGCCCCCCAATTTAAGTCATTCGGACCAGCTGTTGCCGAGTTTATGCTCAACCATTCCCCACGCAGGTATTTATATAAGGTTACTGTTTACTTTAAACGAACAACGTATGTGGGACTTTCGACACATCATCAGATTTTCGACTTTTTTATACCGTTAACCGCTGTAGCTATTCCTGAATACTGAAATTACGATAACTTCTAGTCAGATCTGGTATTGTGTCCTATTCCGTCTCATGAGAACTGATAAATACAATTTACTTTTTATCTACTGCGTTCGCAGCTGATAGAGAACAAACGAAAAAACGGTTAATCCCCTTTTTTTAGCGTTTGTCAATCAGTGTTGAAGTTACAACGCAAACGGTAACTATAAAACTTCGTGTATCACGGAAAGAGGATGTTGTATCCTGAATCTTCGGAGAAGTAATCTTGCTTTTACAATATTTGAAAAGAGGTTTGACAGTAAACATCAGGTCTGCATTAAATTCGTTCCCAAGTTGCAATGGCACTACCCATCATATCAAGTGAACATTTCAATAGAACAAGGAGAAGTGCCAAATTAATTTAAGTGCAGTTAAACTGCCCTGCCTTGGCCAGTTAAACTCTCTAGCTTTCGTGGGTAGTTATACAGCCAGACTGTTTCATGCCATTGCGGAAACAAAGTCGGCAAACACTGGGACACACACTGCGCTTGCGGAGTGACTAAAATTTTAGTGTTTTATCGGGAAAGAGAGCCCTGTAAGGTCCTGTTGCTGCCAAGTGGTCCATGATACGACGTTTTCACGTTAACAATGAAATTTTCAATCCTCCGTTGCGTTTTGTGCCTTCAGTGGATTCATGCTAGTGTTATCTGCTTTCTTCGTATTTCTCGCAAATCTGGTTACACAATGAAAATTTTTGTAAACAAATATTTATAAAAATATTTTTTTACGAGTAGTGAATTTCTTTCTCGCCATAGTTTAACGAAACGGCTTCAGTTCCATTTTATGAAACAGAGCGCGGTGGGAAGAGAGAAACCGACGTTTTGATCTACATGCTTGATTTGACTTTGTGTTCTGTTGAAGATTCGTTGAATGATGTTTAAAGATCTTAAGGCTCTTCTGGTTACTTTTTACTTTTGAAGAGAATGTTCCGCTACTACATTTGATGAGTATATAATTTTTTTAGGAACATTGTTGTTCCCTCTGCGTTTTCCATAGTTGACATGCGATATATGTTCATTATATGTAGCAAACCTAGGATTTCTCTGTTACATATGGTAATGTTTCTGGATTTAACTAGGAATTTTAGTTATTGATAATGTTGTGTAGATTTGGCTAAGTTCGAGAGCTATGGCCGCTAGCAGTTGTGGAACTGAATAGTCTCTTACATAGCTACCTCACTTTACGTGAAGACACGATCCGAGATATTTCAGATGGAAGTGGTCCAGTTTCTAGAGTTGGCCCTCCGAGACGGATTCAAAGCTTACAATGTGGACAGGAAAACATGGAGAATAGCTGCACTGTACATGCAGAGCATTCCAAGAAATAGAAACACCTGCTAAATTTACCTAATGGAGCAGTTGCTACTCCCAAGTGACTGTAAATTTCAGTTCAAAAATGTGTGTGAAATCTTATGGGACTTAACTGCTAAGGTCATCAGTCCCTAAGCTTACACACTACTTAACCTAAATTATCCTAAGGACAAACACACACACCCATGCCCGAGGGAGGACTCGAACCTCCGCCGTGACCAGCCGCACAGTCCATGACTGCAGCGCCCTAGACCGCTCGGCTAATCCCACGCGGCATAAACTTTAGTGTCTAGATGGTTTCCACACAATAGTTTTACTCACATACTTCAGTTTATTTATGGATTTCTCGCAACCAATCAGAGCTTCAGTTTATATCTCACTGAGTCGAAACCTATGACACAATCTTTCCACAGTTCGCTGCCACATTCATTTAAACATTACATAATTGATGGAACCTACTAGAACTGCTCTGAAGCCCCTCGGTATTACATTTCAACAGAGGAAACAGATTAAAAAAGTAAAGAAAAAAAGCAGGTTAAGAGCTCAGGAATCATATCACTACCAGCCATGTTAATATTCAGTGTTGATGCTCTGACGAGCTCATACCAAAAAGCCCTCCACTTTACTCCTACAAACACTCCACATCCTTTCCAAATAATTTTTTAACTGTCTCTCTGTACATGATAATGAAGTTCTTTTCGATAATTACCCATCCTTCCCAGTTTAACAAAACCTTTCTTCTCACATTCATGTCAGTATTTCCCACAACTGTATTCTTTTCCTTCCTTTTCCAGAAGGCTACTTTAAGGTACTCCATTCTGTACCAAACTAGCTTTCAAATAAGATCTACAGCAACTTTTCTATGCCACCAAACACTTAGTACCCCACGATTCATCCTTGAAGCATATAACTTTCTACTTCAATTTTCCTCTTTACATAATACAGCAGTGGTGCAATAATAAACACCACCCGTCACCAAGATCTAGACGAGATCACACCACCTGCATAAATATGTACTTTTCCTTTCTTGATATTTTCTAAAATTTCAATGAAATTGCTTTATTATCATTCAAATAAAATTACAAAATAGTCTGCTGTTCAGTTTTTTAAACATATGTATTTCAGCTCATTTTTAATCTTTTGTATCCGTTCCTTCCTGTTTCACACACATTATGAGACAGAGAGCGGCTCTAGTCTGTGCCACTGATAATTCTGCTCCCCCAAACCCTTTTCCCGCCAGTATAGCGTGAAGGGATTAAAATGAAAATAAAAAAAATTAAATTTGAAAAACAATTTTGCACGAACGTCGTAAATCGACTACGCTAGCATTCGCAAAATCTTCTTGGGCTTCACAATGATCGCCGCGCGGGATTAGCCGAGCGGTCTGCGGCGCTGCAGTCATGGGCTGTGTGGCTGGTCCCGGTGGAGGTTCGAGTCCTCCCTCGGGCATGGGTGTGTATGTTTGCCCTTAGGATAATTTAAGTTAAGGAGAGTGTAACCTTAGGGACTGATGACCTTAGCAGTTAAGTCCCATAAGATTTCACACAGACATGAACATTTTTTTTTTTTTCACAAAGATCGTGGTAAATCTTATTGAGGACGAAGAGCAGGGTGCACGGTTACTACAATACACTGTAGAGATCACGTGGGCTGTGCACAGGGACGTAAAACTACCGTAGGCTAAACTACACTATCATAAGTAAGCAAAGATTGCCTGCCTGGCTAGCCGCGCGGTCTAACGCGCTGCTTCCCGAGCGGGAAGGCGTGCCGGTCCTCGGCACGAAACCAGCCGGCGGATTAGTGTCGAGGACCCATGTGCCGGCCAGTCTGTGTATGGTTTTTCAGGCGGTTTTCCATCTGCCCTTATTTCGCCTCAGTTACACTAATAGGTGATTAGTGTAACTACTGTCTCCACATATGCGTACAACATCATTACTCGCATTACTCTACCACACAAACATTTGGGGCTACCCTCGTCTGGTATGAGACATTCCCGGGGAAGGGCGGGGTCCGCTGGGGGCCAAACCGCACAATAACCCTGGGTTCGGTGTCATAGATTATGGTACTTTTCCTATTAGCTTTGTTCAGTTAAATCGTACCCACATCACCAGTACGTTAGGTGTGTTGCACACCCATCGAGCGTTACCTCATAATTGTCGCTTTCTTTTCACGTGCGA
This sequence comes from Schistocerca piceifrons, assembly GCF_021461385.2. Classification (NCBI taxonomy): domain Eukaryota; kingdom Metazoa; phylum Arthropoda; class Insecta; order Orthoptera; family Acrididae; genus Schistocerca; species Schistocerca piceifrons. Next base: position 500,139,853 of record NC_060138.1, on the reverse strand, counting down.
TCAGTGTATTATTTGTTTACCCCACAAATCGGAAGCGGTAGACTGTCTAGAAAATGTGTGGGGATGAGTAAAGGACCACGTAAAAAACGGAATATTTTTGGATGTAAGGTCCTTCTTTTTTGCGCATAGGTATCCTCACGTCTGTTAAGAATGAACAGTATTTACAGTAAAATTAAACTTATCAAGATTTAATTCGAGTTTTATTCGAAAATTGCTGATTTATAACGTGGAATAGAGGAATGTTACAGTAAAAATAAAGAAACAATACAGATCTATAATACAGTGCTAGAAACGCAATTTCCTCACCAAAAAGGTAAAATAAAAAAAACCTGAAAACAAAAATAAATCAAACCTCGCTTCGAACGTATGTAAAATATGTTTTTGTTATTTATAACAACTTCCGCAGTTATCCATAATAATAAGAAACTCCCGCCTTTGAACGTGATGAAGAATGTTCTATTGGAAACTACTTGCATCAAAGGAAGTGATTATTTCGGTTACATGACGTGATCAACTAATTCTTTTTACTTAAAATGCAATACATATTCTGTAAGGATATAAAATATACAATGGACTATCATTGAATGACGTACGGTTCTAATTATAGGCAAAACAAAAAAGCAAACAAACAAAAAGGCAATGAGGAAACGTGACTTCCCAGTTGCTCTCTTGCACATTCAATTATGATTCTATCCGTACCATTGCTACCAGTACTACCGGTAATCCTACTATTTCCTAAGCCACTTATGTAGCGTCTCAAAACTACCGAACCGTAGTTTTGGTAGAGCGCAACTCTAGGTGTGCGCAAATGCAACATGAGAGTCGACGTCCACAGCCGATCAAAATGGTTCAAATGGCTCTGAGCACTATGGGACTTAACATCTGTGGTCATCAGTCTCCTAGAACTTAGAACTACTTAAACCTAACTAATGTGAGGACATCACACACACCCATGCCCGAGGCAGGATTCGAACCTGCGACCGTAGTGGTCACACGGTTCCAGACTGAAGCGCCCAGAACCGCACGGCCACACCGGCCGGCTCCCACAGCCGATCCTGTCAATGCTCAGTTGTCCATGACTATCGTAACCTGTTATGCTACCATTGCATTTTTGAATGAATGCAAGGTTGCTTAAGTGAGTATGAATTCTTATCGATAACTGACGATAAAGTGCAGAGCTACGTTACAGTTACATATTAAGGGGTTCTGAGGATGTCTTTTGAATTATTTTCAGTGAAAAGTAGTCATCTGATTTTTGATCGTGAGTTCTATCAACCACCGCAGAGAACGAAAAGAAATAGCAATTATGCTTCGTATATTTCCGAGTAACAATGAGACGAGGCAAAAACAGATTAAAGCTTGTAAAAATGTCGATTCGTTTTCAAACAGTAAAGCTTATACGTACATTTTGCTAATGCAGAGCACTAAAAGTAATTGAAACACAAAGTGTTGGATCTTTCTCAAAAACACAAGTTGAAGCCTGACACTGTTCCGAGTTAGACGGTACTAATTAATCTAATGTGCTGCCATTAAGGCTGACTGACATACGGGGTACCCGGGTTCAATTACCGGTACTCCTAGGATTTTTTTCGTGGTGGGGGAGACTGGTACACGGTGTATCCAAGCGTCAGCTTCGTGATGCCAACTGAGGAGCTACTCGATTGATTAGTAGCGGTTCCAATGTCAAGAAACCCCGCAACGAACAGGAGAACGGTGTGCTGACCACACGCCCCTCCATACTGTATCCAGTGACAGCACTGGCAGAGGATGACACGGTGGCCGATCGAACTCCACTGGACAATCTACGACCAGAATGCAGAACTTTACACTTACCTTTAATGAACTTAACAATGAGAAAAAATAGGGCACAAAAAGACCATAAAGAATTAGAAGGGACTTTACAGGTGAATCTGTACCAATAATTAGTAACAGTGGAAAAAGAAATGCAGGAACGGAGGCAAAAGAGTGCAGATTTACAGCGTGGTCTCTCTATCTCGGTGTAATGCTGTGTAACTTAAAATAAAATGTTTTCAAAACGTCACTGGGGTTTCAAAAAATGGTTCAAATGGCTCTGAGCACTATGGGACTTAACATCTGAGGTCATCAGTCCCCTAGAACTTAGAACTACTTAAACCTAACTAACCTAAGGACATCACATACATCCATGCCCGATGCGGGATTCGAACCTGCGACCGTAGCGGTCACGCGGTTCCAGACTGTAGCTCCTAGAACCGCACGGCCACACCGGCCGGCCACTGGGGTTTCTTATATTGATTGTTGACAAGCCGTTATGAAATAAAAGTGCTAACTGATCATCTGAAGGTACCCTAAGTGCTGTGGCTTTACGTTTTCAGTCTCATAAAGCGTTACGTCTTGTCGGAAATGGATTGAAAGATTCTCTTCCTAATATATTCCGTATTATTTGGCTCAGGCAGTCTAGCATTCCACCAGACGGTATTGATTTACGCTTCAACTGCAACCAGAGCTACTTAATAAATTTGGAAAAGATATCCCGATGGGGACTTTTAATTTATAATACGTCACATAGGCTGCATCGATTTTCCTGCTAAACTTCTGGTGACTATAACTTGAGCGTTGTTCTAGGATCCCCTGACAATCTCTTCTACTTGGTCAGAACATAAGTCACTGAAATTGTTAACTTGCATTTCATCAGAATCCCACGTCTGGTTTTGCTGTTTGTATGTGAGAGTTTATCTCAGGAACTGCTGTGGGGATTTTGATTTAGTTTTCAATAATACAGGGTGATCAAAAAGGCAGTATAAATTTGAAAACTTAATAAACCACGGAATAATGTAGATAGAGAGGTAAAAATTGACACACATCCCTGGAATGAGATGGGGTTTTATTAGAAAAAAAAACGGAGTTCACAAAATGTCCCACAGATGGCGCTTGAAAGATCTCTTGCGCGCGTGGTTTGGTGATGATCGAGTGCTCAGCCGCCACTTTCGTCATGCTTGGCCTCCCGGGTCCCCAGAACGCCCGCAGTCTGTGCGATTATTGGCTTTGGGGTTACCTGAAGTCGCAAGTCTATCCTGATCGACCGACATCTCTAGGGATGCTGAAAGACAACATCCGACGCCAATGCCTCACCGTAACTCCGCACATGCTTTACAGTGCTGTTCACAACGTTATTCCTCGACTACAGCTATTGTTGAGGAATGATGGTGGACATATTGAGCATTTCCTGTAAAGAACATCATCTTTGCTTTGTCTTACTTTGTTATGCTAATTATTGCTATTCTGATCAGATGAAGCGCCACCTGTCTCACATTTTTTGAACTTTTTTTTTGGTTATAATAAAACCCCATGTCATTCGAAGCATGTGTGTCAATTTGTACCTCTCTATCTACATTATTCCGTGATTTATTCAGTTTTCAAATTTATATTGACTTTTTGATCACCCGGTAGATAGATTGACTCACAACTAAAGTCTACTCGTATAATTTAAAATTTTAGTGATGATGAGTGTGGAACATACTGTGTATTGTTATCTGTTCCACTCTCAGTTGGCGTTTGGACTGAGATGTCGTCAGCTATAAGGGAGGCGCTCCCTGGCCAAAAAGTAGCTGCCACAACTCCGGAGAGCAGCCAAGTTTAACGAGAAACTGTATGTGTCTATCTGTGTATCTATAACTTTGTGTTCTGCCTTACGGCAGGTGTTGTCATGGGGGAAACCTCGTCAGAGAGGTCCACCGCATGAGCGTCTAGGGAAGTGATTCCAGTGGTGGTTTCCCGTTGCCTTCCACTGATGATGATGATGCTGAAATGATAATGAGGACAACACAACACCCAGTCCCTGAGCGGATAAAATCTCCGACCCAGCCGGGAATCGAACCCGAGCCCCTCTGCGTGACAGACCGCCGCGCTGACCACTCAGCTATCGGGGCGGACATATGTATCTATACATGTTAGAAAATTGAAGTGCCCTCCAGCGTTTTGCTGTCTGTATGTGAAGGCTAATCTCAGGAAACTGCCGCAGGGATTCTCATACAGTTTTCACTAGCAGATAGACTAATTCGCAAGGAAGAGTTAATCACCTAAAATTTTAACCACGGTTATTGCCGAAATGGACAGTGCTACTTATGCTCGGTTTTCACAGAATGGACTGGTAGTCAGAGACTCGTATTGTTAGCTAATCAACAGATCCTAATAATAATTCCTTTTTTAAGTGCAACAACACCTATTGACACTAACAGATCAAAATTAGGCTAAATTAGAATATCAATGGCGTTTGTTGGAGCTTTCTAGTGCGAGTCGTTTATGAGGTATCGTATTTTAAAAAGTTCCCGCACCGATACTTACACAATAGCTGTGCTAGCACACACTAAAGAACAATACAAGTGCATAAACTAGTGATGCGGATTCTGACCAGTAGCTAGATAACTGCCCATCTCAAGTTGTGTTCAAAACGACCACCGGCAGCGGAAATACATGCGTCCAGTCTGGTAAGCACGACTGCTGCAACGCGGCAGCATTAATGTCTGAGCAGGCTGCACTAATTCGTCGTTGCATATCATAGCGTGTAGATGGTATGTCTTTGTAGACAGCGTTTTTTACATTTCCCCACAGAAAAAAGTCTACATGCGTCAAATCTGGGGAACGAGCCTGCCAAGGTACAGGTCTTCTGCGTCCAGTCCAACGATTTGGAAACAATACGTGAAGACATGCTGCAGTACTTCGTGTACTATGGGCTGAACAGCCATCATGTCGGCACCGGCCGTTGCGGCCGAGCTGCTCTAGGCGCTTCAGTCCGGAACCGCGCTGCTGCTATGGTCGCAGGTTCGAATCCTGCCTCGGGCATGGATCTACATCTACATCTACATCTACATTGATACTCCGCAAGCCACCCAACGGTGTGTGGCGGAGGGCACTTTGCGTGCCACTGTCATTACCTCCCTTTCCTGTTCCAGTCGCGTATGGTTCGCGGGAAAAACGACTGTCTGAAAGCCTCCGTGCGTGCTCTAATCTCTCTAATTTTACATTCGTGATCTCCTCGGGAGGTATAAGTAGGGGGAAGCAATATATTCGATACCTCATCCAGAACCGCACCCTCTCGAAACCTGGCGAGCAAGCTACACCGCGATGCAGAGCGCCTCTCTTGCAGAGTCTGCCACTTGAGTTTATTAAACATCTCCGTAACGCTATCACGGTTACCAAATAACCCTGTGACGAAACGCGCCGCTCTTCTTTGGATCTTCTCTATCTCCTCCGTCAGACCGATCTGGTACGGATCCCACACTGATGAGCAATACTCAAGTATAGGTCGAACGAGTGTTTTGTAAGCCACCTCCTTTGTTGATGGACTACATTTTCTAAGCACTCTCCCAATGAATCTCAACCTGGTACCCGCCTTACCAACAATTAATTTTATATGATCATTCCACTTCAAATCGTTCCGCACGCATACTCCCAGGTATTTTACAGAAGTAACTGCTACCAGTGTTTGTTCCGCTATCATATAATCATACAATAAAGGCTCCTTCTTTCTATGTATTCGCAATACATTACATTTGTCTATGTTAAGGGTCAGTTGCCACTCCCTGCACCAAGTGCCTATCCGCTGCAGATCTTCCTGCATTTCGCTACAATTTTCTAATGCTGCAACTTCTCTGTATACTACAGCATCATCCGCGAAAAGCCGCATGGAACTTCCGACACTATCTACTAAGTCATTTATATATATTGTGAAAAGCAATGGTCCCATAACACTCCCCTGTGGCACGCCAGAGGTTACTTTAACGTCTGTAGACGTCTCTCCATTGATAACAACATGCTGTGTTCTGTTTGCTAAAAACTCTTCAATCCAGCCACACAGCTGGTCTGATATTCCGTAGGCTCTTACTTTGTTTATCAGGCGACAGTGCGGAACTGTATCGAACGCCTTCCGGAAGTCAAGAAAAATAGCATCTACCTGGGAGCCTGTATCTAATATTTTCTGGGTCTCATGAACAAATAAGGCGAGTTGGGTCTCACACGATCGCTGTTTCCGGAATCCATGTTGATTCCTACATAGTAGATTCTGGGTTTCCAGAAATGACATGATACGCGAGCAAAAAACATGTTCTAAAATTCTACAAGAGATCGACGTAAGAGATATAGGTCTATAGTTTTGCGCATCTGCTCGACGACCCTTCTTGAAGACTGGGACTATTTGCGCTCTTTTCCAATCGTTTGGAACCCTCCGTTCCTCTAGAGACTTGCGGTACACGGCTCTTAGAAGGGGGGCAAGTTCTTTCGCGTACTCTGTGTAGAATCGAATTGGTATCCCGTCAGGTCCAGTGGACTTTCCTCTATTGAGTGATTCCAGTTGCTTCTCTATTCCTTGGACACTTATTTCGATGTCAGCCATTTTTTCCGTTTGTGCGAGGATTTAGAGAAGGAACTGCAGTGCGGTCTTCCTCTGTGAAACAGCTTTGGAAAAAGGTGCTTAGTATTTCAGCTTTACGCGTGTCATCCTCTGTTTCAATGCCATCATCATCCCGTAGTGTCTGGATATGCTGTTTCGAGCCACTTACTGATTTAACGTAAGACCAGAACTTCCTAGGATTTTCTGTCAAGTCGGTACATAGAATTTTACTTTCGAATTCAATGAACGCTTCACGCATAGCCCTCCTTACACTAACTTTGAAATCGTTTAGCTTCTGTTTGTCTGAGAGGTTTTGGCTGCGTTTAAACTTGGAGTGGAACTCTCTTTGCTTTCGCAGTAGTTTCCTAACTTTGTTGTTGTACCACGGTGGGTTTTTCCCGTCCCTCAAAGTTTTACTCGGCACGTACCTGTCTAAAACGCATTTTACGATTGCCTTGAACTTTTTCCATAAACACTCAACATTGTCAGTGTCGGAACAGAAATTTTCGTTTTGATCTGTTAGGTAGTCTGAAATCTGCCTTCTATTACTCTTGCTAAACGGATAAACCTTCCTCCCTTTTTTTATATTCCTATTAACTTCCATAATCAGGGATGCTGCAACGGCCTTATGATCACTGATTCCCTGTTCTGTACATACAGAGTCGAAAAGTTCGGGTCTGTTTGTTATCAGTAGGTCCAAGATGTTATTTCCACGAGTCGGTTCTCTGTTTAATTGCTCGAGGTAATTTTCGGATAGTGCACTCAGTATAATGTCACTCGATGCTCTGTCCCTACCACCCGTCCTAAACATCTGAGTGTCCCAGTCTATATCTGGTAAATTGAAATCTCCACCTAAGACTATAACATGCTGAGAAAATTTATGTGAAATGTATTCCAAATTTTCTCTCAGTTGTTCTGCCACTAATGCTGCTGAGTCGGGAGGTCGGTAAAAGGAGCCAATTATTAACCTAGTTCGGTTGTTTAGTGTAACCTCCACCCATAATAATTCACAGGAACTATCCACTTCTACTTCACTACAGGATAAACTACTACTAACAGCGACGAACACTCCACCACCGGTTGCATGCAATCTATCCTTTCTAAACACCGTCTGTACCTTTGTAAAAATTTCGGCAGAATTTATCTCTGGCTTAAGCCAGCTTTCTGTACCTATAACGATTTCAGCTTCGGTGCTTTCTATCAGCGCTTGAAGTTCCGGTACTTTACCAACGCAGCTTCGACAGTTGACAATTACAATACCGATTGCTGCTTGGTCCCCGCATGTCCTGACTTTGCCCCGCACCCGCTGAGGCTGTTGCCCTTTCTGTACTTGCCCAAGGCCATCTAACCTAAAAAACCGCCCAGCCCACGCCACACAACCCCTGCTACCCGTGTAGCCGCTTGTTGCGTGTAGTGGACTCCTGATCTATCCAGCGGAACCCGAAACCCCACCACCCTATGGCGCAAGTCGAGGAATCTGCAGCCCACACGGTCGCAGAACCGTCTCAGCCTCTGATTCAGACCCTCAACTCGGCTCTGTACCAAAGGTCCGCAGTCAGTCCTGTCGACGATGCTGCAGATGGTGAGCTCTGCTTTCATCCCGCTAGCGAGACTGGCAGTCTTCACCAAATCAGATAGCTGCCGGAAGCCAGAGAGGATTTCCTCCGATCCATAGCGACACACATCATTGGTGCCGACATGAGCGACCACCTGCAGATGGGTGCACCCTGTACCCTTCATGGCATCCGGAAGGACCCTTTCCACATCTGGAATGACTCCCCCCGGTATGCACACGGAGTGCACATTGGTTTTCTTCCCCTCTCTTGCTGCCATTTCCCTAAGGGGCCCCATTACGCGCCTGACGTTGGAGCTCCCAACTACCAGTAAGCCCACCCTCTGCAACTGCCCGGATCTTGCAGACTGAGGGGCAACCTCTGGAACAGGACAAGCAGCCGTGTCAGGCCGAAGATCAGTATCAGCCTGAGACAGAGCCTGAAACCGGTTCGTCAGACAAACTGGAGAGGCTTTCCGTTCAGCCCTCCGGAATGTCTTTCGCCCCCTGCCACACCTTGAAACGACCTCCCACTCTACCACAGGTGAGGGATCAGCCTCAATGTGGGCAGTATCCCGGGCAGCCACAGTCGTAGTCCGATCGGGGGATGCGTGGGACGAGCTGGCCGTCCCCGACAAACCCCTATCCGGACCCCCACAGTGATGCCCATTGGCAACAGCCTCAAGCTGTGTGACCGAAGCCAACACTGCCTGTAGCTGGGAGCGAAGGGATGCCAACTCAGCCTGCATCCGAACACAGCAGTTGCAGTCCCTATCCATGCTAAAAACTGTTTTGCAAAGAACGTCTTAACTAATTTACAGAGAGCGCAAACAAATCGACAAAATTTAAACGGTTATTAAAATACAAGATTGCCTAGTAAATGCAGTAATGCTGCTACTTGCGCACTGCTGACACTGCTGGGCGGCGGAAGGAGACTAAGCGAAATTACACTATTCAGGTACTAAAACGCGATGCTACACTCTCAAATACTATAATACGCCCGAAATTTATGAATTAAACAATGCAAGTACCAAAAACACGCAAAGAAATTAAGAATTAAACTATGTAACAAATGAGTGAGCTAGGAGTATACGACTTGCTGCTCAGCTGCTTATCCAACGGCGGCAGGGAGCACACTGACTGTGACCAACCGACACTGGCCGTTCAAAACAAAAACAGTAGACAAACGACTACGCGAATTTACACTATTCAGGTACTAAAACACGATGCTACAACTCTCAAATACTATAATAGGCCCAAAATTTATGAATTAAACAATGCAAGTACCAAAAACACGCAAAGAAATTAAGAATTAAACTATGTAACAAATGAGTGAGCTAGGAGTATACGACTTGCTGCTCAGCTGCTTATCCAACGGCGGCAGGGAGCACACTGACTGTGACCAACCGACACTGGCCGTTCAAAACAAAAACAGTAGACAAACGACTACGCGAATTTACACTATTCAGGTACTAAAACGCGATGCTACAACTCTCAAATACTATAATAGGCCCGAAATTTATGAATTAAACAATGCAAGTACCAAAAACACGCAAAGAAATTAAGAATTAAACTATGTAACAAATGAGTGAGCTAGGAGTATACGACTTGCTGCTCAGCTGCTTATCCAACGGCGGCAGGGATGTCCTTAGGTTAGTTATGTTTAAGTAGTTCTAAGTCTAGGGGACTGATGATCTCCGATGTTAAGTCCCATACTGTTCAGAGCCATTTGAACCATGTCGGCACCAAAGGTTTCTTCCAGTCGGCAGATCCGTGGAAGATGGTCTGTTAGGAGGCTGCTATACTTGGGCGCGTTCAGTGTTCCGTCTATGAAAAACTGGCCTATGAGCTGATGGTTCACTATCGCACACCACACGTTTATGCTGTGTTCCACCTGACGAAGCCACTTGAGATTGCCAACAGACCAATAGCGCATGTTTTGGCTCCTACCTGACCATATCTGGTAAACGTGGCTTTATCACTAAACAAGATTAATTATACATCTGGAGTATCCTGCCACAATACCCATGTACAGAAGTTAATACGATTCTCATAATCGTTTCCATACAGCTTGTAACCTTCCCGCAAAAATAAAAGACAATGATAATGAGCTAAAAATCTAAACTCCCCACAAAATATGACAATGATAATGAGCCAAGTGTAATCTCCCAAACAGAATTAACTTTAAGGAATGAAGATTGATCATGAACCCACAATAATATTAATTAAATAATGAAGCATGAACTGAATGTAACATGTGTACAGAAATAATTAAACCTGATAAATTTTATGAGGGCAGCTGCGCTGACCTTCGGCCCTGTGAAATAATTAAACCTGAATAGGGAAACCAAAATTCTTACCTCAGTAAAACTGCATCAATATCTGCTCTTATTTTTCGGCACAGCTCCGTGCAATGCTGGCCTATTTTTGATTTTGATTCTTGGAGGAAATGCATAGGAAATACTATTTAACTTGAATCTTTTTCTTTAAAAAAGTTACTTTGTAGAAGAATTATTATTGGGGCATTTTTTGAACAAATTAATTACAATTAACATACGTTATTAGCTGAGCGCAATGCTGCTTCATTACCTACTATAACAATATACCTCGTCCCGAACCGTGACCAGAGATGCAAGGAGAGCACGCCGCCGACGCATGCCGACGCCCGCTTAGTACAACCGTCCACTCGCTACACACTACTTCCGACAGAGTGCAACTCGCAACTGAACACTCGCGCGGTCAAGCGCAGACTAGCAACGATAAATAACTCTCTGGTCAGAGATTCTGTCATGCCTCGCCATCGCTGGTAATGAATACATACGTGTTTCATAACCCTCCACTGGGGGGGGGGGGGGGGGGGCAAAAATTTGGCAGCGATGGTGAGTCATTTGGACTTGCCACGAGCAACAAATTTTTTCTGAACTGACTAACTTTACAATCACAAAAAATAAGTATGTAGGTGTAGAACATGAAGTAAATATAGTGCACATGCACCGAGTACACAACGTATCAGACAATGACAAAAAATATATATACAATGAGTACAGAACATATTCACAAATGGCAAAAGTGTACATGCACTGTAGTTGAGACCAAATCACAAAAATGCATATGCAATGAGTAGAAATCATGTTTACAAATGACCATAGTGCACATGCACTGTAGTTCAGAACATACTTGCAAATCACAAAAATGTATAGGCCATAAATACAAATCATGATAACAAAATGATTTTTTTTACTATGTCACAAGACATAGGATGGGAAAGGGAAGGATTGCGTCATGGTTGTAGCACTTTAGGTTGCACGCAGCTGCACTGAAAGTCCATATCTTTCTACAGAAGTACAACACCAAGTGAGACAATCTGAAGTTCTTTTCCTTGAAGTATTAATCAGTGTAGCCAAGACACTGAAATATCGTAATAATATTCCATGCTATCATTTTGGTAGTACATTAGGTACACCAAACAGTGGGACCATAATAACATCTTCATCGCTCATGGTGTTGGACAGTATGTCGTGTCAACATCACGTTCTTGTAAAGTAGACCAACGTCGAATTAGTGCAAAGACCAAATATAGTGCTCCATGATCATGAGGATAGACAGGACAAATGGATATTGCAGTAATTTCTGGTAATTAGGTCAGAAGATGAAGGACATTAAGTCACATAGTAGTCTTGATTGAGAATTACACTAGTAATGGGTGGCACTCATCGCCTAGTTACTGAACATTTCTGTACCATGTATGTAGTATTACAGAATAATGTTCAAAAAATTAACTTAATATAGTAATTATTGGCATCATGGGTAATCTTATTACTATAAACAGTGGCATTCATTGGCCAGTTACAAAGCATCATTTTTTTTGTATTATTAAAAAGTCATTATTGAAAATGAGTTAATTACTGGCATAGCATTTATACATAATTAGTCTAATTATAGTAATCATGGGCATCATAGGTAACCTTATTGCAATAAACAGTGGCATTCATTAGCCAGTTACAAAACACCTTTTTTTGTATTATTAAGAAGTCATTATTGAAAATGAGTTAATTATTGGCATAGCATTTATACATAATTAATAATCATGGGCATCATAAGTAATCTTATTACAATAAACAGTGGCATTCATTGGCCAATTACAAAGCATCATTATTTTGTATTATTAAGAAGTCATTACTGAAGTGACATACTATTCAGAGCTGATCAGTATTATTCAGAATTCTCTTAAACTAGTAGCATTATTTGGGGCTGGTAATTGCTTTGTTTGCTTTTGAGTTATTGCTGCAAATGAAGATGTGTAATGTCATTCGTCATGAGTCAGCTGTAGCAAGGTTATGAAACAAGGCAAGTATATGTGATCACATTTATAAATGATAGACACAACTGGGTAAAAAAAATGCAAGTACTAGTACAGGTTTAATAAGTAACAGGTTCAGTAAGTATCATAAAAAGCTTCTCCTGGAAAAAATACAAAATGGTTTATTGAGCTTAAAGAAGAAACGCATACTATGCTGAAAAGTAGTGAACTTCGAATTAACAGGTAGTGAAATGTGTATAAAAATATGTGTGTTCTCTAGCTGTCCTTTCCAAAACCTTCAGTCATCATACCATACGATATAAAACATACTGTCAAAACGAACTGCAACAAATACTTAAATAACTACATAGCATCTCTTAACTAACAGCAAATATATAAACTTCATCATTATTTTCATCTGCAAAGAAAAACTTCATTATCCATATCACCACAACTCCATTATTATCATCATCTGTAAAGAAAAACTTCATTATCCATATTAGCATATTCTTCATCATTATTCATCACCACTCATTATCATCTGCAAAAAAATCATTTCATTATTCATTATACAACTATTGCTTATTTCTAGCATATTTCATCACTAAAACTAAGATGTGAAGTTCTGTCTGACAGTTTGCATCAATCGCTTCGTATTCTGAAAGAAAAAATTAGTTAAGATTGCTATTCTATGATGTGTATAGTATATTCTTGTTAATGCTTGATAATTCTGATCCATTTACTCTTCATCATGAGGTATTGCATTCTCTTTCGTTCATTTCGAATGTGAAATTCCCATTTCTGTTTAATTTATTTCGTTTACACGTTATTTCTTTCTGAAAATGATGAACAAAGATTAATGTCTTGCATTTAAATCATATACCCATTAAATAAAAACTGGTTTATAGTAACATAATTGAGCATACAGCATAGCATGACAGAAAACGTAATATGTCAAAAAACATAGTGTTCAGATGCAAAAATGTACACAGAATATCACAAAGCAGCAGCAAAAAAAAATGTAAAACAGTCAGGATGTTGAGATATCATAGGGCAAAAATGTCAAAGTCAACTGGTGTGTGTTATATCTTAACTATTTCACAGTGCATACAAATAAAACATGAAAACAATCGTTCATACAAAAAAGATGGAAAATATGCACGGTCTGATGTGTAACGACAAGAAGAGCGACCTTCTAACCTTACCTTGCCGGGCACTTGCCAAGAAAAAAATACGATAATCATCAGTAAGTGTTCATGTGAATATAATTGCATAAGTGGTCATAAAAAATTAGGAAATGGCGTTACAGTGTCATAAATCATAAAGTATCTTCATTCAATAAAAGGTTTGACGTTCGACACGTGATGGTTTCCTTTCGATTTTCTGGTTCTCAAAGTTTCGACGTGTACAACATTAGGGTGGGAATGCTGCGAATCAGATATGGACCTGTGTATAGAAGTTCAAATTTACTGCACCTACCTTTTATTTTGTTGGATAAATAGTGTGTACATACTAATATCTTCTGTCCAATGTGGAAGTCACGGCGTGTACAAACCTGTTTTTGCTGTCTTCTCCGGCGCTCTGCGGCACGTTTGATGTTGTTCAGCGCAATGTCAATTATTTCATGGTGTCGTAGTCGACGAGATGTAGGAAAGTTTACTAATTCTTTAATTTTGTTATGTGGTTCAACATTTTCAGTATAACAGACGGAGACAGCATAGTGGATTCATTTGGTATGGAATTAATTACGTCCTGTAATGAGTGTATGTGTGTGTCCCAATCAATATGTCTTTTATGGCAGTATATTCTACACAGTTTACCAATTTCTTTCATTAATCGTTCACAAGGGTTCGAAGAAGCATGGTACCTGGATATATAGATCGGAGAAATGTTTCTAGCTCGTAACATACGTGTCCATATAGCAGATCGAAATTGTGGTCCATTGTCGGAAATTACTTTCAACACATGCCCTACATGAAATAGAAAATGTTTTACAAATGCTTTCGAAACAGTTTTAGCAGTAGCTTTGCGTAACGGGGTGAAGGTAACAAATTTTGAAGTGAGTTCAACAGCGACAAAGATGTAGCAAAAACCTCTATTTGTTCTGGGAATCGGACCAAAAATGTCTAGAGCGGCCATATGTCTCAATTTAACAGGTACAATTGGATCTAATGGAGGAATATGAGAAGTCGTGTCTGACTTAGCTTTCTGGCAGATTTTGCATGACGTGTACGTATACGTTTCTCCATGTTGGCAAAATAACAGTTCTGTCTCAGTACAAGAAAACACTTTCTAGCTCCGTAATGTGCGTAACTTAAATGAGTATACCAGATTAATTTGTTAACAAGCTCGTCAGGAATGCATAATAACCAATTGTTGCTATCAGGATGAGAGTGGCGGAACAGAATGTCATTGCGTACAGTGTAATGGTTTCTAATCGTAACATTATTCCTATCTTGCCAAAGGTGTTTAATCTCTTTCCACACGTTGTCTTTATTCTGCTCTTGTGCTATGTCCTGTAATGACGACGAAATGAAATTTTCAAATGCAACTTGTTGAATGTACATGACGCTGAAATTTGCTTTGCAGAAGTTGGTTGCCATGTCTTGCTGATTGTTGCCGAGAGAACGAGATAGTGCGTCTGCTACAACATTTTGTGTGCCGGGTATGTGAACTATTGTAAAATTAAATTCCTGCAAATAAAGTTTCCATCTACTTAATCTGTCGTGTGTGAATTTAGCCGAAAGTAAAAATTGTATCGCTCTGTGATCTGTGTAAACGGTGGTATGTCTGCCATAAAGAAAATGTCTAAATCTTGTAAAAGCCCAAACAACACATAATGTTTCCAGTTCTGTAACAGAATAATTTCGTTCAGCAGGTGACAGAATGCGACTTGCAAATGCGATGTTTTTAATTACTGTAGAACCATCTTCTTCAATTTCCTGGAAAATATGTACGCCCAATGCGGTGCTAGAACTGTCGGTGGCAATGGAAAATTTTTTAGTAAGATCTGGGTGCGATAAAAGTGGTGCACTCAACAAAGCATGTTTCAGGTTCATAAATTCAGAATGTGCTTGCTTATCCCAGGACCAAATACTGTTTTTACCTGTCAATTGGCATAATCTAGGGGTGTCTAAAGCAGAGTAATGAATAAATTTACGAAAAAAGTTAATTAAACTCAAAAAGCTGCGTAGTTGTTTTTTCGTCGTAGGAACAGTAATGTCACGTAAAGCTTGTAGCTTTTCCGGGTCAGGCGCAATGCCTTCGGCTGAAATTACGTGTCCAAGAAATTTTATAGAAGTTTTGCCAAAGTGCGATTTACTGAGATTAACTGTGAGTCCTTGTGCATGAAAAGTTTGCAACAGTCGTTCAAGAATCAGATTGTGTTCAGTCCAGTTAGCTTCTGCAATAAGAATGTCGTCTACATACGTTGTGATTCTGTCGTTAAGTTCTGTCGGAAGTATTGTGTTCAAATCGCGAATAAAAGCAGCTGAGGAAATTGTTAAGCCGAACGGTAATTTACAAAATTGATAACAGTCACCAAAACAGAGAAATTCTGTGTACTTTCTGCAGTTCGGATGGAGCTGAATTTGCCAAAATCCCGATTTCAGATCTAATGTAGAATAAATAGCAGTACCGTGAAATTTCTGTAGTAGTTCCTCTAGTGTCTGTGGTCGATCTGTTTCATTAATAATTATGTCATTGATGTGACGTGAAACAAGCACGAGGCGAAGTGAGCCATCCTTTTTCTTAACAATATGGAGCGGGTTTATGTACGGACTAATTGCCGGTTCAATAATTCCTTGGTCAAGTATAGCTTGCAATTCTTTCTTAACCTGTTCTCTATGAATATGCGGAATGGGATAATGTTTGGCTTTAAATGTGTCGTGCTGTTTAACTTGAAATTCATACATAAAACCGGACATAGTACCAGGAACGTTGTCAAAAACAGGAGCTTGCTGTAAAAGAATTTTGCGTAGCTCTGAACGTTAGTCGTCTGTATTTGCACTGCTCTGTTTGACTTTATCAGAAATCATCTGCATAACGTCGTAGTCAGCTTCGTATGGAGTATTATAGTTATGTATGTACGTATCTGTGAACAATGTGGAATTACAGTCTATGTTACGTGATGCAGAAATGACCTCTGTACGATAAATTGTTTGTTCTTCCGCAGATAAAGAGTGCTGAAATTCTAAAGCCAATCGTACATTTTCATCCTTTAACAATAAATAGGAATTTTGAAAATCAATAACTGCGTCGTATTGTACCAGAAAATTCGTACCTAGAATAACATCTGTTGTCAATAATGGAACAATCCAAAAATTTGAGTGAAATGTGTGACCTGCAATACAAAATGATAAATGTGTCTGTAATTTAACGTCTACTCCTTTATTCGATACTGCTCCTTTCACTTTCGTTTTGCCTAATGGTAATGTAGGATAGGTATTCTCTTTGTTACACTCGTTGAAAGTTTCTTCATATATTACTGACATAGGTGATCCAGAATCGATTACTGCTGAAAATTTCGATGAACCAATTTTAATTTCGATGACAGGATGTGAAATAGTTTTCTGAACAATTGGTCTTTCCTGCAAAAGAGTGTCTCTGATGTCGTCAAAAGTAATAACATTTTCGTTAACAACATTCTGCGTGTCAAAAGTAGTGCTTGTGTTACTGGAAGATGCGACC
The DNA here is from genome assembly GCF_021461385.2 of Schistocerca piceifrons. Classification (NCBI taxonomy): domain Eukaryota; kingdom Metazoa; phylum Arthropoda; class Insecta; order Orthoptera; family Acrididae; genus Schistocerca; species Schistocerca piceifrons. Next base: position 500,122,945 of record NC_060138.1, on the reverse strand, counting down.
TGTACTGTATCTAGTCAAATTCTATCTGACGTGTTATTATTTTCTGGAGGATGCTGTGGCATTTCTACTATTTGAACTGTTCTGTTATTTCTTCCAGACGTATTACGCTCTGGGTGATACCTACTATCTGGTTCATTCATGAGAATATGTTGTTGCTGATCATTTTGCTGCTGGTAAGACCGACTGTTATTAAATGTACGTTGAAAATTGTGCTCATTGTTTTTACGTCTATCGTCATAGTCATTTCTATACGGTGCATTGCGATAGGAATTGAAATATTGTGTTTTCTGCACGTAGTTATTTCCTTGCTGCCGTGCGTTACTGTTTGTTGGAGCTGAGACTGTACGTGCACGCGGCGAAACATTAAAGCTTGGTTGACCTTGTAGACTACATTGTTGGTTAGGTATGCTAACCGGCTGGCTTTCATGCTGTTGCGGTGAAAAACGTCTATTGTTACCATAATGTGGTTCCTGTTGCTGATAATTTTGACGATATTGATAATTAAAATTTTGCCTGTTATTAAAGTTCTGGTGGTTGTCGTTCCTAAAGCGTCTATTACCTTTGCTATTGAAATTGCGTGCCTGATCATAATTGCTGTATGTTTGTTGACCTTGGTTATTATATGAAAAATTTTTGTTTATAAAGGAATAATCCGATTGCTGCACTTCCAAAAGCTGTAACAGATCCCTGAATGCCGAGATATTTTCTTTTTGCTGACCCGTTAAAAGTGACACTCTTAATGATCGTGGCAATTTAGAAATACATAATTGAATAAGTGCAGATTCACTGTAAGGTTCACTTAGGTACTGGTTTTGTTGGACCATGTGCTCAAAAAATTGCGTGACAGTGGAAAAATTTGAGTTCTCATAATTTGGTAAACTAATTAATTGATCTTTAATTCCGCGCTGTGTCGTCTTCGATCAGTATGCTGACAGAAAAGCATTCTGAAATTCTTCTACCGAGTAGCATTGCCTCGCGATCGGTCTCATACGAGTTGCCGGTTCGCCTTCCAAAAAACTGCAAATAAATTCAAGTTTGTGCGTTACAGGCCAAGTTGGTGGAAAAGCAAAGCTAAATTGTTGTATCCAGTCCAGGGGGTGAATCTGTGTTCTGTCATTTTTAAATACTTTAAATTTTCTCACTGATAGGAAATGTTTATAATCAAAATTATCGTCTCTGTACGTCGGAACAGGTTCAGGATTGTATGGGAATCTGTTTGACTGTGACTGTTCGGAATCTAACTCACATACTCTCTGTAGATTACCTAAATTGTACTGGCTGTGTGAGTGTGAGAAATGTTCGGAATTCGCCGTATGCTGTGACGTTTTATTAACTGAAATATTTTTTATCTCTGTTACCTCTTGCTGTAAACTTGACAATTTTCTATGTAATGCATTATTAGACGAATCTATCTCACTGATTGTCTGCTGTAGATTTTGGAATTCAGGTGTTTGGTCAAACGAAATCGGTGAAGTATCGTCTGATTTGCTGTCATTATTATTTTCAATAACATCAATACGACTGGCCAATTCATCATATTTTTCAGTCAGTATTTTTACCTGATCATCGTTTTTAGTGTCAGAAGTATTAATCTGTTTTTGTAATTTACATATGGTTTCGTTCAATTTTTTAACGTCAGCTTTGATGACATTGGAATCCTGTGTTAGTTCTAATTGTTCGAATCTGTCTGTCACTGTCTGAATATCTGTTGTGTGTGTATCTGTTTTTGATTTAAGATCAGAAATTTCATCACGCAATTCGGTGTTCAACTGTTTGATGGTATTAATTTCGTCGGACACTGTAGCAATATTGTTGTCTACGTATGTTTTTGCCTTCGCAAACATTTTACGTTTGTCTTCTTGTCTCTGTGCAGTAATTGTTTCCATGACTTGACGTTTTACTTTATTTTGATCCTGTATAAATTTGCGGAAACGCGTATCACTGTTTTGTAGGTGAAGATTAAAATGTTCGTCAATTTGAGTGTTCTGTTGGTCGAATTTCGCGTCTATCTTTGCATTCAGCTGTCATTAGCTTAAACTCGTCGCGTAATTGTGTCGCCTTTGCAGAGCATTGTTTACCGACTGCATTAATTTCGTCTCTAAGAGTTTCTGTTGTAGCTGTTTGCATATCCCTTAATCCTTGCGCAACAGATCTAATTTCTTCGCTACTTTTCCTAGCACAAGCCTCAATTTCCTCACGTAATTGTTCCTTAGTATCATGACACTGCGCGGCAACTGCTGTGATCTGTTCACTAAGCTGTCTGGAATTGTATTCTAATTTTTCATTAAGCTGTTGTTTGAGATTTTCGTTATTTTCATTAAGTTGTTGTTTGAGATTTTCACTAAATTGTTTGAAATTGTCGTCTTGTTGTTTGGACTTGTTGCCCTGTTTTTCATTCTGTTGTTTGAAATTTTCATTAAGTTGTTGTCAGTAAACTGCATCAATATCTGCTCTTACACTCCTGGAAATTGAAATAAGAACACCGTGAATTCATTGTCCCAGGAAGGGGAAACTTTATTGACACATTCCTGGGGTCAGATACATCACAGGATCACACTGACAGAACCACAGGCACATAGACACAGGCAACAGAGCATGCACAATGTCGGCACTAGTACAATGTATATCCACCTTTCGCAGCAATGTAGGCTGCTATTCTCCCATGGAGACGATCGTAGAGATGCTGGATGTAGTCCTGTGGAACGGCTTGCCATGCCATTTCCACCTGGCGCCTCAGTTGGACCAGCGTTCGTGCTGGACGTGCAGACCGCGTGAGACGACGCTTCATCCAGTCCCAAACATGCTCAATGGGGGACAGATCCGGAGATCTTGCTGGCCAGGGTAGTTGACTTACACCTTCTAGAGCACGTTGGGTGGCACGGGATACATGCGGACGTGCATTGTCCTGTTGGAACAGCAAGTTCCCTTGCCGGTCTAGGAATGGTAGAACGATGGGTTCGATGACGGTTTGGATGTACCGTGCACTATTCAGTGTCCCCTCGACGATCACCAGTGGTGTACGGCCAGTGTAGGAGATCGCTCCCCACACCATGATGCCGGGTGTTGGCCCTGTGTGCCTCGGTCGTATGCAGTCCTGATTGTGGCGCTCACCTGCACGGCGCCAAACACGCATACGACCATCATTGGCACCAAGGCAGAAGCGACTCTCATCGCTGAAGACGACACGTATCCATTCGTCCCTCCATTCACGCCTGTCGCGACACCACTGGAGGCGGGCTGCACGATGTTGGGGCGTGAGCGGAAGACGGCCTAACGGTGTGCGGGACCGTAGCCCAGCTTCATGGAGACGGTTGCGAATGGTCCTCGCCGATACCCCGGGAGCAACAGTGTCCCTAATTTGCTGGGAAGTGGCGGTGCGGTCCCCTACGGCACTGCGTAGGATCCTACGGTCTTGGCGTGCATCCGTGCGTCGCTGCGGTCCGGTCCCAGGTCGACGGGCACGTGCACCTTCCGCCGACCACTGGCGACAACATCGCTGTACTGTGGAGAGCTCACGCCCCACGTGTTGAGCAATTCGGCGGTACGTCCACCCGGCCTCCCGCATGCCCACTATACGCCCTCGCTCAAAGTCCGTCAACTGCACATACGGTTCACGTCCACGCTGTCGCGGCATGCTACCAGTGTTAAAGACTGCGATGGAGCTCCGTATGCCACGGCAAACTGGCTGACACTGACGGCGGCGGTGCACAAATGCTGCGCAGCTAGCGCCATTCGACGGCCAACACCGCGGTTCCTGGTGTGTCCGCTGTGCCGTGCGTGTGATCATTGCTTGTACAGCCCTCTCGCAGTGTCCGGAGCAAGTATGGTGTGTCTGACACACTGGTGTCAATGTGTTCTTTTTTCCATTTCCAGGAGTGTATTTTTCGGCACAGGTCCGTGCAATGCTGGCCTATTTTTGATTTTGATTCTTGGAGGAAATGCATAGGAAATATTATTTAACTTGAAATGAATCTTTTTCTGTAAAAAAGTTACTTTGTAGAAAAATTATTATTGGGGCATTTTTTGAACAAATTAATTACAATTAACATACGTTATTAGCTGAGCGCAATGCTGCTTCATTACCTACTATAACAATATACCTCGTCCCGAACCGTGACCAGAGATGCAAGGAGAGCACGCCGCCGACGCATGCCGACGCCCGCTCAGTACAACCGTCCACTCGCTACACACTACTTCCGACAGAGTGCAACTCGCAACTGAACACTCGCGCGGTCAAGCGCAGACTAGCAACGATAAATAACTCTCTGGTCAGAGATTCTGTCATGCCTCGCCATCGCTGGTAATGAATACATACATGTTTCAAGCTCTTGTTGGAGACAGATGTGTTGGGGATGGAACCTATGTCGATGGAGAAAGCATAGGACACTTGCCTGACTCATGTCACATCCTCGTGCGATTTCGGGGGAACTAACACGGGATAGACTACAACAGCAGCAAGAATGTTAATTTCCCCCTCTTCTGTCGTGACTGGTTTCCTTCCGCTACGTTTTCTAGGTGTTACACTATCACTTTCATATAATTTGTCTAAAAGGTTGATAATAATTGCCGAGATGGTTGGCGTATGTTGGGATATCTTGCCGCATACACCGTACAAGAATGAACTGCAATCTTCCTACACTCTCCATACTCCATGAGCATGTCGGCTTTTTCTGCATTGGTAAATTCCATCGTCCAGTCACGACCTAGTGCTTGGACTGTCACACACTAACTGATCAGCAAGTAGTAGTGCACTCAAGGAACACACAAGTACACTGTAAGCAAACATAACAACATCGTACGTAGCAGCTACGCAGGCTGAATGGCACAAACAAGTGTCGGTGTGGAAATTTTTCAAAATCCGATATCCTGTAAACGACTGGCACTGTAATTCTGCAACAAACACCACTGACATTCTGATTTTCCCTATTTTAGTCAGTTAATGTCAATAGGCATTGTCCCATTTAAAACATGTATGCTTGTGCAAAAAGTGCGCTTTCTAGGTATTACTATAATCTCTTCATTTGCCAACAATATGAGCCACTGAGCACCAGTCATTTTGTGAAAACCGCACGTCAATAGCAGTTCCATTTTCGCGATATTTACGATGCAACGTTTAGGTGACTCACCCTGTACAACTTACCGCTGCGCCAGAAGTCGACCGGCCGTAGACACGTAGTGCTAGTCGTGCGAAGACGGAGTGGGCCGCAATATTTTTTATAACTTCTACACAGCCGTTTCTCGTTTCTAAGGACTTGTAGGCTGAAAAATTTCAAGTCATAGAAAATGTTGCATTTAAAAAGAGAACAAATAGAAAACTCGTAGAAAATCTGAAATTGACATTTTATGGCTGAGGATTCGGAAATCCTTCGTATTCACAACTACGAATTGGTCAACGGTGACGTCACGTGAATCTACCGTGTATTCTACGGAGAGCGTTCAATAATAACCACATATTTCTCGGCCAATTTCTATTGAAAAATGCGGAATATTTGTAAAACATCATGGAATATTTCCGCTTCAGCCCCTATAGTTTCATGAAGTTCTGATTGGTTTCGGTGCTATACGGAACCTTCAAAATGGCGTCTGTAACGGAGGTTCCTTCCAAGCAGAGAGCTACACTATGTGATCAAAAGTAACCGGACACCTGGAAGAAAATGACTTACAAGTTCGTGGCGCCCTCCATCGGTAATGCTGGAATTCAGTATGGTGTTGGCCCACCCTTAGCCTTGATGACAGCTTCCACTCTCGCAGGCATACGTTCAATCAGGTGCTGCAAGGTTTGTTGGGGAACAGCAGCCCATTGTTCACGGAGTGCTACACTGAGGAGAGGTACTGACTTCGGTCGGTGAGGCCTGGTACGAAGTCGGCGTTCCAAGACATCCCAAAGGTGTTCTGAAGTATTCAGGTCAGGACTCTCTGCAAGCAAGTCCATTACTCCGCCACAGGCCGTGCATTATGAACAAGTGCTCGATCGTATTGAAAGATGCAATCGCCATCCCGAATTGCTCTTCAACAGTGGGAAGCAAGAAGGTGCTTAAGACATCAATGTAGGCCTGTGCTGTGATAGTGCCACGCAAAACAACAATCTGTGCAAGCCCTCTCTATGAAAAACACGACCACACCATAACACCACCAGCTCCAAATTTTGCTGTTGGCACTGCACACGCTGGCAGATGACGTTCACCGGGCACTCGCCATATCCTCACCCTGACACCGGATCGCCACATTGTTTACCGTGATTCGTAACTCCACACAACGTGTTTCCACTGTTCAATCGTCCAATGTTTACGTTCCTTACACCAAGAGAGCCGTCTTTTGGCATTTACCGGCGTCATGTGTGGCTTATGAGCAGCCGATCGACCATGAAATCTAATTTTTCTCACCTCCCACCTAGCTGTCATAGTACTTGCAGTGGATCCTGATGCAGTTTGGAATTCCTGTATGATGGTCTGAATACATGTCTGCCTATTGCGCATTACGAACCTCTTCAACTGTTGGCGGTCTCTGTCAGTCAACAGACGAGGTCGGTCTGTACGCTTTTGTGCAGTACGTGTTCCTTCACGTTTCCGTTCACTATCACATCAGAGACAGTGGACCCAGGGATATTTAGGAGTGTGGAAATCTCACGTACAGACGTGTGACACAAGTGACACCCAATCACCTGAAGTCCGTGAGTTTCGCGGAGTGCCCCATTCTGCTGTCTCACGACGTCTAATGACTACTGAGGTCGCTGATGTGGAGTATCTGGCAGTAGGTGGCAGCGCAATGCACCTAATATGAAAAACGTATGTTTTTGGGTGTGTCCGGTTACTTTTGATCACATAGTGTATCAGATTTTCTTTTGGAGGAAAACGAGAGCATCACACATATTCACAGGCGCTTGCAGAATGTCTACAAAGACCCGGCAGCGAAAGCACGACGAGTCGTTGGGCGAGACGTCTGTCATCATTGCAACAAGGTCGCGCGAACTTGTCCAATCTCCCGCTTGCTGGCCGGCCGCACACAGCTGACTCCTGCTCTATTGGAACGTGCCGACACTCTCATTCGAGGCCGTCGACACATCACAATCAAGCACCTCGTGGCTCAGCTGGATGCTTCTGCTAGCAGTGCTGACATATTCACCTACCAGTTAGGATTCTCAGAAGAGTTTCTCGCCTTCCGACTTCCATCTGTTTGGCCCAATGACGGGTACATTATGCGGGGAGCAGTACGTGGGTGATGGAGAGGACATTGATGCAGCAAGACGTTGGCTGTGACGCCGACCATTAGATTGGTACCATGCGGGCATACATACCATTTCAATAGGGTCGCATTGATTGGAGATTATGCTAAAAATAGAGTTTTATAGCCAAAAGAGTGGGGTATAATATAGTGTTTTCGAATCCTGGATGAAAACAACCACGTTTAAGAAAAAAAACGTGTTTTGAATTACTTACTGAACGCCCCTTATAACACTAACGTACCGAGAAAGACGCTAATGTTGCTCTCTGAGAGGATTTCAAAGTTGGACCGTGTGTATGTCTAATGGAAAAGGGTATCGGATTATAATTTCTAATTTTGTGAAATTGACAGTACAACGAAACGGGCCTTAACCTTGGGAGTTAAAAGAAGTGGTGTCATTATAAATGATAGAAAAACAAATGAACTGTCGCCAGCATAATTAGGCACATTAATTGGAAAATATATATTTGAGAAAATTAGATGTTGATTTTTGAAGTTTTTTGTTGAGATTTCCCTCTGAATAGCAAACAGGATACAAATTGACACTGTGCAATCTGCACTGTGTGTAGTAGCAGTTATCAATAACACGCACACCAGTAAATTATGGGAGGAGCAAAATAGAATGCAACACTAGGCTCAATTAACTTCAAAAGGAACCATTGATGACTGGTACCAAAACTACACTATCTTTGAAAATGTGCATAACTTCACTTCTAATAGTACTACTGCAAATCGGTTCATTAAAGATTTGTATCTACTTGTTCTTCAACCACTTGTGAAGCAGGTATTCTTGGCAGTAACATTTACACAATCTTGCACTGTAATCCTACAAAACTGTATTTTATAAGGAACTAAGGATACTTTAGCAAAAGCCTATCCAACTTCACTTTTATGGTTTTACCTTTTAAATAATTAAGATGTTCACTTTCCTGTTGATCGATCTTTAAATTTTTGTACTTGATCTTCCTACCTTAATAATTTTACATGAAGTGGTCCATGAACAAATCATCCAAATTTTACTCTCACTTTAACTTTTGCTACTTCTTTTACTTTAGACAAAAAATCACTTTTAAACACATGAATGCCAGAATTATTCATCTATATCAGGATACTCGGTTTTAGTAGTACTTAGGTGAGGACCCTGCGTAGGTTCGTGATCAGGATTGAAGTTATGGTTTCGAACACTAATGACGTTGTATGTGATTATTATTAAAACAACACACAAATTAACTGGTCCATGCCAGTATACATTACGTAACTGAATGTATGAAGTCTGTGAAGCAGTGGCGAAGATTAGTGTCAGGCGAAATGGCAGACAACTGTACTCACGGCTCTTGATGTGCGAATGCTCTATAAAATCTCTTAGAGCCATTCCATTATTTTGTGAATACCAAATAATGGGTCGATCCAAATCCGAGGCAAATCCCTTCTAATGCAGCTTCCAGTTACCTCTCTTAGCACCGTCGAGTTGTACTGTGCTAAGGCTAGCCACACACTACGTAACGTTCACACAAAGGAGCCACTCAGTTCGACCGCCAACCCACCTTTCACATCGTGCCATGCCACTTCCGTTGCTCAGGGATTTCCCTACAGCTTTTACATGTTACAAATACAAGTGACCTAAGCATGAACGCCGGCCGCTGTGGCCGAGCGGTTCTAGGCGCTTCGGTCCGGAACCGTGAGACCGCTACGGTATCAGGTTCGAATCCTGCCTCGGGCATGGATGTGTGTGATGTCCTTAGGTTAGTTAGGTTTAAGTAGTTTTAACTTCTAGGGGACTGATGACCTCAGATGTTAAGTCCCATAGTGCTCAGAGCCATCTGAGCCTTTTTTTTTTTTTTTTGGAGAGTAAGCATGAACCAGCTTTTAACAATCACACTTCTTTCATAAAGATATTCATATTACAATAATTTAAAATTTCAACTATTCTCTTGCTTTAGACATTACAAAACTTAATTTTCTTGCCATACATCAAGGAGTTCAAACAACAAAGAAAGCACACTTCGTAAATTGCAAATACATAGTTACTTAAAGTAAACCTACTCCTAATCAATGGAAGTGTTACACCCTCTAATAGTGAAAGAGTGTGAGCCGCGGTGCGACTCGCCTCAAGTGCAGCGAGGACGCCAGCCGGCTTTAGAACACGGGACTTCTAGATGAGCGTGCGATGCGATCGATTCCCAGAAGTCTTGACAGCCGGAGACGGGACTAAAAACAGGAAAGAAAGGAAGGACAGGTGGCCGGGCGGCCGCTCTCCTCTGCTAACAGCGAGGCGGGGCGAGGCCGGCAAAAAGCGCCGCTCTCTGTCGGAACGCACCCTTTCACGCGGCCGGCTGCATTCCAGGCTCCGAAGCGCGCTGCGCCGCTGCGTTTTTGCGCGAGAGACGATACTGCTCAGTGCACCTCCGCTCCGGGCTATAAATATTAGGGGAGATGCTGCTTTCGCAGGCTGCACACATAGGTACACTAACAAGTTGAAGCGTTCGCCTGTTAACCCCATAATTCTGATAGTATTCTACATCCACAGCTACATCTACATCTATACTCAGGGAACCACTGTGAAGTGCACAGCTGGGGCCACGTCCCTCTGTACCAGTTATTACGGCTTTTTCTCGTTCCATTTGCGTATCCAGCGCGAGAGAAATGATTCTTTAAATACCTATGTCCGTGTTATAATTAATCTAATCAAATCCTCACGATCGATATGTAGGGTTATTGTGGTATATTTCCAGTCGTCATTTCAATCCGGTTCATGAAACTTTGTTACTATATTTTCTTAGGGTAGGTTCCGTCTATATTCAAGAATTAGCTAGTTCAGTTCTTTCCTTATCTCAGTCACGCTCTCCCGCGTGTTAAACAAACCAGTGATCATTCACCGTGCCGTTCTGTATATATTCAGTCTCCTCTGCTTGTTCTATTTGATACGGACTCCCACACATTTGAGCAATATTCTAGGATGGGTCCCACTACTGTTTTGTTAACAATCTCCTTTGTACATTAACTGAATTTCCCTAGTCTCCTAGCAACAACTCGAAGTCCGCTACTTGTTTTAGTCATGACTGAGCCTATGGTTCAAATGGCTCTGAGCACTATGCGACTTAACTTCTGAGGTCATCAGTCGCCTAGAACTTAGAACTAATTAAACCTAACTAACCTAAGGACATCACATCCATGCCCGAGGCAGGATTCGAACCTGCGACCGTAGCGGTCACGCGGTTCCAGACTGAAGCGCCTTTAACCGCACGGCCACACCGGCCGGCACTGAGCCTATGCGATCGCTCAATTTCGTGTCCCTAGTAAGTGTTGAACCCAGGTATTTTTTGAGCTTACAAATTACAACGGTCAGTCACTAATACAATATTCATAGAATACTATATACACCCCTGGAAATGGAAAAAAGAGCACATTGACACCGGTGTGTCAGACCCACCATACTTGCTCCGGACACTGCGAGAGGGCTGTACAAGCAATGATCACACGCACGGCACAGCGGACACACCAGGAACCGCGGTGTTGGCCGTCGAATGGCGCTAGCTGCGCAGCATTTGTGCACCGCCGCCGTCAGTGTCAGCCAGTTTGCCGTGGCATACGGAGCTCCATCGCAGTCTTTAACACTGGTAGCATGCCGCGACAGCGTGGACGTGAACCGTATGTGCAGTTGACGGACTTTGAGCGAGGGCGTATAGTGGGCATGCGGGAGGCCGGGTGGACGTACCGCCGAATTGCTCAACACGTGGGGCGTGAGGTCTCCACAGTACATCGATGTTGTCGCCAGTGGTCGGCGGAAGGTGCACGTGCCCGTCGACCTGGGACCGGACCGCAGCGACGCACGGATGCACGCCAAGACCGTAGGATCCTACGCAGTGCCGTAGGGGACCGCACCGCCACTTCCCAGCAAATTAGGGACACTGTTGCTCCTGGGGTATCGGCGAGGACCATTCGCAACCGTCTCCATGAAGCTGGGCTACGGTCCCGCACACCGTTAGGCCGTCTTCCGCTCACGCCCCAACATCGTGCAGCCCGCCTCCAGTGGTGTCGCGACAGGCGTGAATGGAGGGACGAATGGAGACGTGTCGTCTTCAGCGATGAGAGTCGCTTCTGCCTTGGTGCCAATGATGGTCGTATGCGTGTTTGGCGCCGTGCAGGTGAGCGCCACAATCAGGACTGCATACGACCGAGGCACACAGGGCCAACACCCGGCATCATGGTGTGGGGAGCGATCTCCTACACTGGCCGTACACCACTGGTGATCGTCGAGGGGACACTGAATAGTGCACGGTACAACCAAACCGTCATCGAACCCATCGTTCTACCATTCCTAGACCGGCAAGGGAACTTGCTGTTCCAACAGGACAATGCACGTCCGCATGTATCCCGTGCCACCCAACGTGCTCTAGAAGGTTTAAGTCAACTACCCTGGCCAGCAAGATCTCCGGATCTGTCCCCCATTGAGCATGTTTGGGACTGGATGAAGCGTCGTCTCACGCGGTCTGCACGTCCAGCACGAACGCTGGTCCAACTGAGGCGCCAGGTGGAAATGGCATGGCAAGCCGTTCCACAGGACTACATCCAGCATCTCTACGATCGTCTCCATGGGAGAATAGCAGCCTGCATTGCTGCGAAAGGTGGATATACACTGTACTAGTGCCGACATTGTGCATGCTCTGTTGCCTGTGTCTATGTGCCTGTGGTTCTGTCAGTGTGATCATGTGATGTATCTGACCCCAGGAATGTGTCAATAAAGTTTCCCCTTCCTGGGACAATGAATTCACGGTGTTCTTATTTCAATTTCCAGGAGTGTATTTTTCTATTGCGAATAGCTCAGTTTTACATTTTTGATCATTTAAAGCAAGCTGCCAGTCATTGTACCACTTTGAAATCTTATCTGTATATTCGCACAACTTCGTTCAGATAGCATTTAGTTGTAAGTAGCTGCATCATCTCCAAAACGTCTGAGGTTACTATTAACACTGTCCGTAATATCATTAATATACACACATCAAAAAAAGTTGTGCATCACCCAGTTCCCAGAATTCCTGAAGATGGACGTTGACTGTGGATATTGTATCACAGGCACAGTCTCTTTGGCTGTTCAGAGATGTCACTAAACCCGCCCAAAGTTGTAAACAACCATGCAAGAGCAGCGCCTATTAGATGGAGGTGGTCCGACAGCCCATCAGTTCTAGTCATTCCACCAGGAAGGAGGTACACGGCTCCTGTTGTCTATAGTTCAACCATGCCTAGACGGTCAATACCGCGGTTCTATAGCGTCCACATTGTTACTTTGTGCCAGGAAGGGCTCTCAACAGGGGAAGTGTCCAGGCGTCTCAGAGTGAACCAAAGTGATTTTGTTCGGACATGGAGGAGATACAGAGACACAGGAACTGTCGATTACATGCCTCACTCAGGCCGCCCAAGGCCTACTACTGCATTGGATGACCGCTACCTACGGATTATGACTCGGAGGAACCCTGACAGCAACGCAACCATGTCGAATAATGCTTTTCGTGTTACGACTCAAACTGTGTGCAGTAGGCTGCATGATGCACAACTTCACTCCCCACGACCATGGCGAAGTCTGTTTTTGCAATCACGACACCATGCGGCGCGTACAGATGGGTCCAACAACATGCCGATTGGACCGCTCGGGATTGGCATCAAGTTCTCTTCACCGATGACTGTCGCATGTACCTTCAACCAGACAATCGTCGGAGACGTGTTTAGAGGCAATCCGGTCAGGCTGAACGCTTTAGGCAGCGAGAGCGCCAAGGTGGAGGTTACCTGATGTTTTGGGGTGGCATTATGTGTCGCCGACTTACGCCGATGGTGGTCGTGGAAGGCGCCGTAACGGCTCTACGATACGTGAATGCCATCCTCCGACCGATAGAGCAACCATATCTGCAGCATATTGGCGAGGCATTCGTGTTCATGGACGACAATCCAGGCCCCTATCGTGCACATCTTGTGAATGACTGGGATGGATTGAAAAGGGCTGTTTACGGACGACGTGACCCGGCAGCCACTCTGAGGGATCTACTCCGAATCGCCGTTGAAAAGTGGGACAATCTGGACCAACAGTGGCACGACGAATAGTGGCATGTATCAAAGCAAGAGGACGTGCTACTGGGTATTAGAGGTACCGGTGTGTACAGCCATCTGGACCAACACCTCTGAAAGTCTCGCTGTATGGTGGTACAATATACAATGTGTGGTTTTCATGAACAATAAAAAGGTCGAAAATGATGTGTATGTTGATCTCTATTCCAATTTTCTCTACAGGTTCCGCAACTCTAGGAACCGAAGTGATACAAAACTCTTTTTGATGTGTGTACAACAAGAACAGCACCAGTCCCTTGGGTAATCCGAAGTGTATTGAACATCTGTCGATGGCTCTCCACCAAAGGTAACGTGTTGCGCCCTTCCTACCAAGAAGTCCTCAGGGCAGTCACAAATTTTATGTGATACCCCATTTGAACGTACTTTCCATAATGAGCACTGGTATGGTATCAAGTCTAACGCTTTTCGGAAATCGAGAAATACTGCATCTACCTGACTGACTTGATCCATGGTTTCCGCAGTGATGTCATGTGAGGAAAGTGCGAGTTGGGTTTTACATGATCTATGTTTTCGAAACGCATACTGGCTGGCATGGAGGAGGTCGTTCTGTTCGAGATACCTCATTATGCCCAAGCCCAGAATATGTTCTAAGATTCTATTTGGTTGTTACATCCGGGAATTCGATAAGTTCAGAAGCGTTAACTGCTTGCTGCGATCTGACGGAAATATTAAATATTGAATCTACCGATATCACTCGTCTGTTCTGGTCCCATTTAATGTCGACTGCATGTCTTAGTTATAACTGCAGCTGGTTGTAACGTTTGCGATTAAATAAATAATGGGACTAGATTCCTCAGCTGAAGAAAAGTTAACGGATCTCTATTCCACGTGAAATTCTGGTTGGTGCATGTCAGCTGCAGTCGGCACTGTCACCCAGCTGCCAGTGTGTGCTGCCCTATTAGATAACATGGGGATGGGGACACTTCAGAATGATTCAAGCCTCCTTGCATCGATCTCTGCTATTCAGGTAACCTGCTTTCTTAGTGAGCACACCCTTATTATTTGACATAGGGTGCTAAACTCGACACTCATGTAGCAGTAACCTATGTATATGTGCGTCCGCAACAGTTGTAGGTTTTGTCCATGATGTGTACCAACAAGCTACAGTGTAAAACTCACCTGAACATGGCCAAATAGTTGTCATGCGAAATATCATGGTAGAGTGTCGACGTCACCTGGCTGCAAGCCTAAACCACTTGGAATACTCATTACACCTGGAGAAAGTCAAGAGTCGCAGTTACAGTACTTTTGTTTTTATAAAATGTTCTGTTTGGACCACAGCACTCAATTTCAGCTACCGTTTAAATGACAGAATCATAAAACCATTAATATGTGTTCATCACTAAAACAATAATATGTCCATTATTTCAATGAAAGCTCTCAGGATTGCTTTTGATGATTTATTTGTAGACAAATCGATAGAACAACGGAAGGCAGGCTATGATGTCTGTGTGTAAGTGCATGCCACTAATCGGCAATGATACAGCAGTCTAGCAGTGTATCAGTGGAAGTGAAAATGCATGTGTAAGACCCAAGCTAGTGCATATCTCTGGCATTAGTAGTAATGACACTCTCTGCCTGTCACCTGCACTTGGCAGGAAAGTCTTGAGGACCTCAGAGCAGATGCCAACTGTCTCTAAGTAGAGTTGAAGAACAGTTTAAGGCCACCTCTTCTCCCTCTCCCTGAAGGCCTCCCACTCTGCCTCCACCTCAGCATCTCCGCTCAAGGACACCACTCAAGGCAGCCTCTACTCCTTATTTCCTGTGCTTCCTTGAGGCCTTCTCCGTTGCCTCCATCTCAAGGTCTGCCTCTCAAAGTAGCCTCTACCCTCTATTTCCTCCGCTTCCCCCACCTCCACTGGAATGTCCAATCTACAGAGAGCCTCCTGTGCCATGGTGCTGAGTGGGCACTGATTGGGGCCCCGGAGCAGCTCTGCTGCCTCTGCCTCCGCCATCACCAAGGCAATGCGTTGTGGGTGAGTGTATATGACTCATCTGCAGGGAAGCAGCTAACCATCTAGCTAATTCGTTTCAGAATGGCGTCATTTCTGCTGTTTCCATGTAAAAGTTCACTTCCAGTGGTCGAAACGTGTGACTATTGGTCCAGCAGTTGATAGGGAATATGAAGTTGTAATCAAACTAGAGAATCCGCAGAGTAATAAGAAGTTTGTGTTCACTGAGGTGAAATAGAACCAGTTGCTGGAGTGCACTGTGGGTTTGATGACTACAGAATATGTTTAGTTTACCCTGACCATCGATGTCTTTAGCTGTTCAGCTTCCATCCCCATTTGCATAGGGTTACTACTAGCGGGAAGACAGCACCGAAAATAGTACACTCTGTGCAAAGCATTTGTCTGCAGCATTCAAGTGTAGTGAACTTATATGGTTTATACGACATCTTATTTAATGCTACTGAACAGCGAGGCTATAAATCGCTAAACAAAGGTCAATGCCGCTGCACAAAAATTCCGCAAAATCCGAAACTTACGCATCCACACTGAAATGTACAAAGTTGTCGACAGCTCATAGCTTGTGGTTAGCATTGCTGACTCTCGATCACAGGGCTGTGGATTCTATTCCCAGCTGGGTCATGTCTGTTGTCCTCATCATCATTTTTTTTAATTATCAACACGTAAATTGCTGAACTGGTGTCAAATAAAAAGACTTGCATCAGATGAAATCTCCATAATCGGACACTCCAACCAAAATGTCTTGTGTGTATTTCAATCTTTTGTACAAAATTCAACAATATGTCATTCCAGCCATCCAGTCTCTGTTACTTCTGAAGAAATCATATAGGTGCCGACAGCTGTATAATTGTATATTTATGTATTATTATATTCATATAAATACACAATTGTAAAGCTGATGGTGCAAATACGCTTTTCTCAAAATGATTAACAGCTGTAGACACAGAAGAAAAGCTCTGTTACTAACTTCCCAAGATAAATGCACATGAATCACATTCAGGTAACTAACTACTGGTTCACTAACTGTCTTCCACAGAAGCCATTGTCTATGTCTCCTGCAGCTTTGAACTGCAGGCAGCTGAACTGTGTGACGCCAGTCCTCGACTCAGACAAGTTAAAAAAAGAAAGGAATCCACCCACTAGCCACTGTATGCATCTCTCTGTTATCATGCCTCTCTCTGCTGGAACTTCCAGGAAAAGCTGCAATAGTGGTCGCCGTGCTGACAGTTCATGCTGCCATGCTGCCCTTGACGTCGTCCCAGTATCTGTGAGCATACTTATCTTGCCGGAAACAAGTACATTTACTGACTTAGTAACTGAGAAGTGGCTGTCCAATTCTACATAGTCAAGTGGACAATGTGTCTGTCCTCTTGGTGCCTGTCAGATGGGGCCATTGAAATCCTTGTCCTGCTGACGCCATATACTCCATATTCGCAATATATCAGAACGATAAACTGAAATTTTGATACCCTACGATCCTCACACTTTCAAATTCTGACACAAACTGGTAGATGATAATTCCATTTTTCACCTTAGTTGTGCTGCTATCACAATCATTTACTTCACTCAGTCATCTCATTTTGGCGATGTGCTATTTTCAAGTGCTTACTGATAGCATGTAAATCTGTCATTTAAATATATAGCTACCATCCCGTAAGACAGCAGTTATACAAGGTGATTTCTTTGATCTAAAAGATATTTGACAGTGAATCCAGTATCAGCTCCTGGCAGTTAGTCCACCATCATGCGAGAAGTTAGGGAGTGTGGAACGTTCTACCACTATCCGAATCCCTAATTCGTGCAGGTTTTATTACCTGTAGATTTGCTTCTGCAGTGACGGTTTTGCCCCCAGTTCATCTCGCAGACCACCATGCTTCTGTGATACCTGTCATCCATCTTCTTCGCAGATAAGGCTGCTGTTACAGGAGGCAGTACTGTCAACCTTCACAACATTTATCTGTGGGCTATGAAGAATCTCCACAGTATAGTGGCAGCAAACCATCAACGCCATTTCCTCTTCAGTATGTGGATGGCATTTACTAGCGACCAGTGATCCTTCCACTGAGCTTTACAGGCGATGCACACCTGCACTTCCTGCGAGTGATCCTGCCTCCCCTGCTGGAAACTTGCCTTTGCTGGCATGTCCATATCTGCACTCACATATATACTATGTGAACCACTACGAAGTGCATGGCAATGTCCCTTTGTACCAGTTATCATGGTCTTTTCCCGCTCTATTCACGTACGGAATGCGAGAAGAATGACTGTTCAAATGTCACTGTGTGTGCGTAATTAATTTGATCTTGTGCTCACGATGCCTGTGGAAGCGACGTGTAGAGGGATGTAATATGTTGCTAGAGTCATCATTTAAATCTGGTTCTTGTAACTTTGTTAGTAGACTTTCAGGGGATAATTTCTGCTTGTCTTCAAGTGTTTAGCAATTCAGTTCTTTCAACATCTCCTGTGGGTCAAACAGACCAGTGATCATTCGGGCTGCCCTTCCCTGTAGACGTTCAATATGCAATGCTAGTCCTATTTGGTAAGGATCCCGCACACTCGAGTAATGTTCCAGGATGTACTGTATGAGTGATTTGTAAGCAATCTCTTTTGCGGACTGACTGCATTTCCCTAGTGTTCTACTAATAAACCGAAATCTGTTACCTGCGTCATCCACGACTGAGCTTATGTGAACTTTACATTTCATGTCCCTACTCACCGTTCATCCAGGTTTGTATGACTATACAGATTCCAACTATGATCCACTCATGTTATATTCATAGGATAATACGTTTTTTTCGTTTTTTGAAGTTCACAGCTTTGCATTTCTGAAAATTTAATGCACGCTGTCAATATTTTCAACACTTTGAAATTTTATCAAAGTCTGAATATTTGTGCAGTTTCGTTCAGACTGTACTTGATTGTAGATAAGCGCATCATCTGTTAAAAGTCTAAGATTACTATTAATATTGCCAGCAAGATCATTAATATGCAACATGAACAGCAAGGGATCCAACACACTTCCCTCGAGTACACCTGAAGCTACTTCGGTGTCTGTTGATGTATATCCATCCAGGGTAACATGCTGCGCCCTCTCTACCAGAAAGTTCTTAATCCAGTCACAAATTTGACTTGGTACACCCTAAGGTCTTCCTTTTAATAATAATCATAGGTGTGATAGTGACACAGATGCTTTTCGGAACTCTTGAAATACTGCATCCACCTGACTGCGTTGATCCATGGCTTTCAGCGTGTCAGGTGATAAAAGTGCGTGTTGGGATTCACATGATCAATATTTTTGAAATTCATGCTAGGTGACATGGAGAAGGTCGTTCTGTTTCAGATATCTCATTATGTACGAGTTCAGAATATGTTCTAAGGTTCTACAACAAATCGATGTCATGGATGTTGGACAGTAATTTTGTGGATCACTGGTGCTACCCTTCTTGCAGCTGCAAGAAATTACAGCTAGTGATCAATTTCTTGCAGCAAGTGGGATCTACGATAGATTATAGTTAAAAGAGAGGCCAACTCAGCCGCAAATTGGGTATTGAATCTGATAGGGATCCGATTGGGTCCTGAAGCTTTTTTCAGTTTTAGTGATTTCAGCTGTTTCTCAGCGACACTGAGACTACAATCCATTTCACTAATCTTTTCAGTGGTACGAGAATTAAGTTGGGGTAATAACCTGGGTTTTTCTTTGTAAGGGAACATTTGATAACAGAGTTAAGCATTTTTGCTTTTTCTTTGCTGTACCCAAGACTTCAGGCATTGCTGTCTTGACTGCCAAATGCGCTTCATTCAGAGTCTCTCTGTCTAAGGCGCTAATGCTTTTAGTTATACGTTTTATACAGTAGTCTCTGTTTCTCTAGAAATTTCCTTGTAATGCGTGTATACTTTGGAGGATGTCTCCTAACATCAACTGTTCTAATGGGTACATATGTATCCAGCCCTTGGTCAACTACTCTTTTCAACTTGGACGATATGTTAATACTACATGACGGCGCTTCTACCCTCTTGAGTGTGGAGCTAAAGCACTAGTACATTCCCACTTTCTGGTATGTTCTCATGTGTGCTTTCACTTACTGAAGCCTGCACTGTCTAAATCTCCACCTTCAAGCGGAATCCTTGGAACGCATTTCCCGCCATAAGTCCATATGACTCTTTTGCTTCTTACCCATCCAGGGATCGTTTCGTTCAATTTATCTCCACTTAGCAAAGTCATACTGCATACAGGCTGTTTCAAATCTTTTTGGTCAAACTGAAAGAGGTGATCGTTGCTCCACAGCGGATTATATTGGAATAGGGAAATGCATATTTATTGTGTCTGGATGTAAACATCGTACATCGCATAAAGAAGACGTAGCTCCTAATAATTGTTCAAAGTAAAGACCGCCAGTCTCAGTGCATGAGTGGCAACAGCGCATGAAATTCTGCAGTGGTAGTGGTGTCTTTTGTACAAGGAGACACGCAGTTTGAACCCTAGCATCCGTTTCTACGGATGTTTCATGCACGAACGTCTTCAGATAATCCTAGAGAAAAAAGTCCAAAGGTGTGAGATCCGGCAATAGCACTGGCCATGGGACAGGACCTCCCATTCAATGGAATGATGAGGGTACGTGTCGTTCAGGTGCTCACAGACACTAACACGCAAGTGCTGAAACTACATTCTTTCGCGGACAACAAGAACTGTGGCAGCACATCTCGCAGGAACACCAGGTAACCTGGACCAGTCAAATGGCAAGGCAGTAAATAAGGTTGATCCGTACAACGTCCGCCCATACGTTTGCAGGTGGCCTCCGATATGGTTGGTATGGGGATCGTCCTCAAATGGTTCAAATGGCTCTGAGCACTATGGGACTTAACTTCTAAGGTCATCAGTCCCCTAGAACTTAGAACTACTTAAATCTAACTAACCTAAGAACATCACACACATCAATGCCCGAGGCAGGATTCGAACCTGCGACCGTAGCGGTCGCGCGGTTCCAGACTGTAGCGCCTAGAACCTCTCGGCCACTCCGGCCGGCGATCGTCCTCACTCCAGTCACGACTGTTGCAGCTGTTGAAAGCACCATCACGGGTGAATGAAGCTTCTCTGTGAACACTGCAAAGTGTACAAAGTGTGGCACTACTGCATTGCTGTGGATAATCCATTGACAGAAGTGAATGTGGGGTTCAAAATCCCTTGCACACATTCTTTAAGATAGAGGTGTAATTCCCGTTCCACCAGTATTCTCCAAACTGTCACGTTGACCGGTGCTTATTGCTGGGTGGTCGGTCATACCACCCCAACACCATCTCCTCAGAGTTTACTGTTGGGACATGTCTTTGCCGGGAACCGTGGCAGGTTCTTTGTGGCGTGAAAGGCCCTGTCGTAAGTTGGTATCCATGGAGGTAAACTCTTTCAAATTAGGATGACGCTGTTGGGAAACCGTTTTCTGTATGTTCGTGCTGCTTTCCGGGAACTATATCCTGCCGCAATGTAGCCTACATTAAATGCATGTCTGGCAACTCTCATGACAAATAACGTTTCATCTTTGACTTTGCGGCAAGCACTGTAGACAGCAACACACATTACCAAGAGCATATCACAAACTGCCTGATGCAATGGACAACTGACACCAGCGGTAGTGGTGTGTGTGCGGCACAGTTTAATGTGCCAGTGCGATGCATGCGGTCGTCACATCACAAACTTGTCATGAGCCAAGTTGTGTACAGTATGTCAATTTGGTGGTCAGGGATGTACGCCGTTGATCGCCAGCTGCCTGTTCCGGTGTTAAACAGACGCTAGGCATCTCTGCGAGAGTGCGGCAGAATTGCGTGCGCTGTTGCAATACGAGGCGTGTTTTTCAAGTAAGTACCGTTTTGAAATTAAAAAAAGACATGTTAAGATATCTGAATAATTTTATTTTTACATGAAAGCCTGTACCTTAATCTACTTTTCTACATAATTTCCGTCAATATTGAGGCACTTGTCATAACGTTGTACCAGTTTTTGAATATCCTCCTCATAGAAGTCTGCCGCCTAACTTGTTAACCACTGCATCACCACTGTTTTGACTTCGTGATCGTCTTGAAGACGCTGACCGCCCAGGTGTTTCTTCAAGATGAAACATGGGTGGCCTACGTCACACCAGAATCAAAGCAACAGTCCATGGAATGGCGGCATTCAGATTCACCCAGAATAGTGAACTTTAAGCAAACAATTTCTGCCAGGAAAATCATGTGCACAGTTTTTTGGGACAGAAAAGGAGTATTGCTTGTGGAATTTCTGCCTCGTAATGAGACAATCAATGCAGTAGCTTACTGTAAGACATTGCACAATCCGGGCCGTCCAATTCAAAACAAAAGACGTGGTAAGTAGAGTAAGGACTTCCTTTTGCTGCAAGACAATGCCCTTCCGCATGTGGCGAATAAGACCAAAGATCTCATCACATCTTTTCGGTGGGAAACTCTAGATTATCCTCCGCACAGCCCCGATCTTGCGCCCAGTGACTACCATCTGTTCCTGCACTTGAAGAAACACCTGGGCGGTCGGCGTCTTCAAGACGATGACAAAGTCAAAACAGTGGTGATGCAGTGGTTAACAAGTCAAGCGGAGGGTATTCAAAAACTGGTACAACGTTATGACAAGTGCTTCAATATTATGTAGAAAATTAGATTAAGGTACAGGCTTTCATGTAAAAATAAAATTATGTGATATCTTAGCACGTCTTTTTTTAATTTCAAAACGGTACTTACTTAAAAAACACGCCTCGTACATACACTGAGATTGGCGGCTGTCGCTTTGGACAATGACTACGAGCTACGTTGTTGTTGTGCAGTGTACGCTGTGTATGTCCACAACACAAAAAATATGCATTTCCGACCGTAGGTTCCCTATCTCAATATAATCAGTTGTGGACCCACAGCCAACTGTTCTACTTGACCCAAAATGTTTGAGACTCTGTATTTAAATCACAGGCGTACACATTACGAGCGAGCACATCACTGAAATCAGCTGATCGCATGAAATAAATGATCGTGATTCAATACAGCAAAGGTCTAAAATAAAATGGTATTTAATAAATCTCCGGGTGTTGCACCCGATATGAAAACCTTATAGTGCTGGTAATCGTTTAATTTTCTCGTAGGAGGCACAACAGGATCTTTTCTCATATAACAACTTTCAAAAGACATTTCTGTATGAGAAACCGGCTGCGTGGTCTTCTCTTGTACACAGAATGTGAATGTTGTTACTGCTGCCTACTTCGTACCGTTGTTCCGAAATACTAAGCACTTGCATATCTACTTCGTGCTAATTAGACGTTTATTGCATTCCGCCATCACGATATAGCAACTTCAATAACCATTAGTGTAATTCCCTCAAAGATCGTGCCATTCGACTTCCAACGTCGCTGGTTCTGGCAACATATTTTCGAGAAACTTCAGGGTACCGTATTGCAGCCGTGGCAGGTAGTGAAAGTGGAATGCGTCGGCCTATGGGACAAGTAATTGCCGGAACTCCTCGACGCACACGCTGCCGCGGCGCTCCTGTAATACAGACGTCGGCCGCTGTAAAATCACAGATTAGACAGCGAACGCGTTCCGGCCGGCGTGTACAAATGAAACAGAGTGTGTGCGACGCCTCTTCCAGCTTCCAGGGCCCGCGATGACTCCATCAGATACGCGGCTGGGATTCCTGGGCGCTGCGGCAAAGTGTAACTGCCCGGCCGCGGCGGGCATGTCGCCCGCGCTCGTAATCGGCATTCCTGCCGGACTGGAAGCCCGGCCGCCCGGGCTGATGGGATCGCTGGTGCGAGCAGCCGTGCGTGGGCGGCCGTCCCATGTGCCTCTGCGAGCAAGGCGGCCAGGGGTGGGGGGCGCTCCGTTTCTTGCCACCTCGCTTTCCTCTGCGTGACGGTTAGACCAGCGGACTCCCAGGCACTGTGGAGTTGTATTCACCTCAGATCTTTCCCGACATGTTTCGCTGCCTCGTAAGTCTCGTGGACCTTCTACTGCTAACATCTCGAAGGTTCTCAGGTGGTTTAAACATCCATTGCATAACCACAATAAAAAATGCTCCTATCGTAGCACAAAAAGGGGAATAAGTCCTGGGTAGAGTTGGGGATGTAAAAGAAAAATAAATGGTTCAAATGGCTCTGAGCACTATGGGACTCAACATCTGAGGTCATCAGTCCCCTAGAACTTAGAACTACTTAAACCTAATTAACCTAAGGACATCACACACATCCATGCCCGAGGCAAGATTCGAACCTGCCACCGTAGCAGTCACGCGGTTCCGGACTGAAGTGCGTAGAACCGCACGTTCACGGCGGCCGGCTGTAAAAGAAGAGAGCTACGCTTTTCGGCTTATCTGGCAAAGACATTTGAATCAAAACATGCTGACATATTCGTGCTTTTTTACTTGTTAGTATTATTATTAATATTCCCGAATGATATTTTCACTCTGCAGCGGAGTGTGTGCTGATATGAAACTTGTTGGCAGATTAAATCTGTGAGCCGGACCGAGACTCGAACTCGGGACCTTTGCCTTTCGAGGGCAAGTGCTCTACCAACTGAGCTACCCAAGTACGACTCACAACCCGTCCTCACAGGAGACTAGGTACTGAGAGAAGTAAAGCTGGAAGGACGGCTTGTGAGTCGTGCTTGGATAGCTCAGTTGGTAGAACACTTCCCCGCTAATGGAAAAGGTCCCGAGTTCGAGTATCGGTCCGGCACACAGTTTTAATCTGCCAGCAAGTTTCAGTATTAATATTAGTACCCATGTCATGTAATATCTATAACGCAAAATGTCAAGTACAGTATGTACGTATGTTAACCGGGGACCTAGAAACGACGGAAAGGCTCCGTCCCCGCCGCAGCCGCAGTGGTCCACAACCCCACGATGACTACCGCAGTCCACTTCATCCCTCCGCCGCCCCACACCGAACCCAGGGTTATTGTGCGGTTCGGCCCCCGGTGGACCCCCCAGGGAATGTCTCACACCAGACGAGTGTAACCCCTATGTTTGCGTGGTAGAGTAATGGTGGTGTACGCGTACGTGGAGAACTTGTTTGCGCAGCAATCGCCGACATAGTGTAACTGAGGCGGAATAAGGGGAACCAGCCCGCATTCACCGAGGCAGATGGAAAACCGCCTATAAACCATCCACAGACTGGCCGGTTCACCGGACCTCGACACAAATCCGCCGGGTGGATTCGTGCCGGGGACCAGGCGCTCATTCCCGCCCGGAAAGCCGTGCGTTAGACCGCGCGGCTAACCGGGGGGCTCAAGTACAGTAACAAGATACATGATGTCATGTCATACATCATGACTCACTTCATCATATAATTCACCATGGCCTTTGTCGTGTGCAGTGTGATGCAACGTGTCATTAAAACTTAGGATGCATGCAAACCCAGTCTGGGATAGTGACTATTATACGTGGGCTAATTGGAAAGTAAAGGCCGGTCGGGTGTGAAATGGAAATCACAGTGCAAATCCGATGAAGCATTGCACAAACGTGTGGGAAGCGTCTCTAGTATTCCTGTCTAGCGCGTCACGTAGCTCCTTTCAGTTCTGAACGCATAGTGAGCACTGAAAGATGTCTATAAAATACTGTCTCCCGCCAAATATGAGGGCCTGATGAGAGATTTCGCCTGATGTCATGTCTTTCTTCGTGACAACTCTAGGCCGCACTCTGCAGGGGCAATGAAGATGCTCCTGCAGCGTTTTCGATGGGAAGTGTTTGATCACCCACAATACAGCCAGTAACTGGCTGTCCCAGGATTTCGCCTCTGATCGTATGAACCACTCGCTACGAAGACAACATTTTGGCACAGACAGTGAGCTGTACACCAGCGTAGAGAATTGGCGGAAAGCACCCGGCAGCTGCCCTCTATGACGAGGATATTGGAATGTTTGTAGAATGCTACGAGAACTGTCTAAATCGGAGCGGAGGCTATGTAGAGAAGTAGCCGGAAAGTGTAACTAATTGTTGCAAATAAAACATTTTGATTTCCACAGTGGTTTCCGCTTCGCCACAGATCGGACCCTACTTTCCGAATAGCCCTCGTGGATGAACCCACACTCTCGGATACTTTCTATTGTAGATGTATCTCATTATCCAGGAGCACATATTTCTGTCTATTTGTTCTTACGCCCCTGAGCATACATGTAACAGGGGATGAGTCTGAGAGATTTCACTGCGCTAGAGTAGTAGAGTTAACTCGTAAAAAAAAACACGATTATGTCAAGATGTTTTGATTTAAATGTTTATGTACCTAGCTCTGCCCAGGACGTACTGGCCTTTTTGTGCTACGATAGGAGCAATTTTCGTTATTTTACTCTACAATAATTTTCACGTTTGACCACCACAACCGATTTCGATTTTTGTTGACTCAGGCGTAAAATGATCCGCTGTAGATTTTATTATTGTCTTTCGAACCGTGTTGCGTATATCGTGGCAAAACAATAGGACGACCATTACTTATATGCATTTGTCTACCGTCTTACAAAATTTGAACCGATTTGTACCGGTTCGAAACATAGAAGACGCGCACGAAAGAAAAAAGAGCCCCTCACAAGTGTCAAGGTACATTTTTGAAAGTGAGTTTTCAATTTTATTGCCGAGACGATAGTTAGCATAGCCTTCAGCTAAGTCAATTGCTACGACCTAGCAAGGCGCCATTTATCCTTTGCTATGTATCTAAAGAAGCATGTACCGTAACAAGACCAATGTTCACCAATTGTGGATTAAAGTTAAGTATTCCAGCAGCTACGTACTTTTCTTTACAGCATTCATTACGTATCCTGTTTCAGACCTCACGCCAGCCTGCGTGAGTTTAAGCGCCTGCCTTTCGGTTACCCGTCACTGTGGACTGGCTGTCTTGTCAGTCCGCAACAGCAGAATTAGCCAATGAGAGCACTTAGTGACTTGCAACGAACTGTAGACGTATTTCAAACCTGTTCGAAACGTTTGCTCGCTTAAAGCCCCCGCCCCCAACCTTCGCAAGAAAGGGAATTGTGTATCGCTTTCTACATTTTTCTGCTGTTCATAGGTTCTAATGGATTACTTCTTTACTACTATCTATATTTACAATATATTTTGCAGACAGCATCCATATACGAACGTACCTGCAAAATCGTGTCATTGTACAAGACATAGTTCGGAAGATATGACATAAAGATGTAGGAGAGTGAAAGGCCAATTTCACTCAATTTACCGAGATTATACTCATCCATTATTTGATAATGAGTGCACTTAGCGGCTTATAACAAACTTTAAACGCAGTTTCAAACCTTTTCGCTTTTATATCTTACTTTTATTATCATGAAGCCTATTATTGTGATTATTGTCGTTAACATATGACTATAAGTCCCTAAATTGGGCGTACAAAAGAACGCCCAAAGTTTCCTGCAAAGTTAAATTATCTAATTTCAGTATTTCACAAACTAACATGTTATTTTGATAAAACTATACAGTTTTGGAAACAGAAAACTTAGGGTTATAAAACAGTAATATTAGATTATAGAGGAAAATACAGTCTATAATACGATTATTTTGAACAGGAATAATTTCTGAATCACACAATTCCCTGAAAAATATGTTCTTTAGAAAGATGGGAATGACGGCTTTTAAGTAAACGGCTAAAACAAACAATTATTTATGGGGTCATACTTTGAAGTACTCCTGGTTTACATGATTCTTAAATTCTGAATATTCCATTAGGTAAAATATTTGCTGAAACGTTAATTTAACTGTTATCGCCGACGCCCTCAAAAATATATATTGAATAATAAAGTTTATCAAACTACAGTATGAACTATAATTTAACAATTTTACGTAAGCACTATTCCATATGGAACCATGTTCACATCTGACTGGTCATCAAGTCTGGCAGTTATGCACAAGACCCGTTTTCGGTACTTCCAGGAGTTTTTCCTTGGTGGCAGGATTGGAACGGGGTGGCCTGAACCTCGTGATAGTAATTGAGGAACTACTTGCATGAGAAGTAGCGGCTGCAAGGTCAAGAAAGCCGACAACGGCCGGGACAGTCGTGTGCTGACCCCATGCTCCCCATACCACATTCAAATGAAACCATTGCCTGAGAGTGACACGGCGGGCGGTCGCTTCCAGTTACCCCGTTTGGCCCAGAATGTGGTGGTTTTTTTAATATCCTTTATGTGCTAAACAGGTAACAGAAAATGAAAACTATGTTTGCTTAAATATCGTGTTTGTAGCAAGTGGAGCCACTCAGTTTTGCTACGTTTCAAATTGGCGTCGAGTGCTTCTATTTTCCCGGACTGGAGTCTGAAAACTAAGACCAGTCAGTCCCTTAAACAACAGCTGGGAACCCATTAAAGAAGACATAGACTCAGTTTCAAAGTAAATAAGTAAAACTATCTTAAGATTTGTGTGAATAATACCACGATGCAGAGAATTCTTCCGGGTTTTATGGCCGTGGTCCGTGGAACTCTTCTATTCCTGTCGTTTCGTCCAAAGCTAAATTGGACATCGACGGAGGTGGTCCTGATTGTGCTGACTCTTGCCGACTCGGCAAGTAGCACCTCCGAAGATGTCCAACTTAGCTTTGGACGAAACGACAGGGGTAGAAGAGTTCCATGGACCACGGCCATAAAACCCGGAAGAATTCTCGGCAGCTGAAACATCCGGTTGTGAAAGCCTTCATTGTATACAACCACGATCCATCGCACCGAGCGAGATGGTGTAGTGGTTAGTACACTGGGCTCGCTTTCGGGAGGACAACCCACCACCGACCATTCAGATTTAGATTTTCCGTGATTTCCCTAAATCGCTTAAGGCAAATGCAACTTTTGGTTCCCTTGGAGAGAACGTTGCTGATTTCCTTCAACATCCTTCCCAAATCCGAATTTGTGCCAAGTTTTTAATGACCTCCTCGCCGAGGGGACGTTAAAATCTAATCTTCGTTCCTTCCTTCTTTCGAGAAAAAGGACTGTCACTGGCAACTGTCTGATTCTCTGGTGTTTACACCGTATGACTCTAGAGAGAACGTTAAATGTATCTGTGGTATTGAGCCACATGGCATGATCTTTGGCCCCAAAACAGGATGTGACTGATGCACTGAACGACGCAAATGAGAGGCAAGTCGCTGTTTACACTTTTAAAGTGTTCCAAATCAACTATAAGCGGCAATAATATGAAAACGAGACATGGAAAAAAGTAAGTAAAGTGTTTATTATTGAAAAAGAAATCGTCGTAACTATTAATGCATTTATCCCACTATGAGACAAGACATATAAGGCCTTCATGGAAAAGTATGTGCGCTTGCCTACGAAACCGTGATTGTATCCAGTCGTGCACCTCTTCTACTGAAGCAAATCGACAGCCGTGAATGTCTTTCCTCAGGGCTACAAATATGGAATTCGCATGGACAGAGTTCGGAATTATATAAAGGATGTGTAAGGGCTTCCCAGCGGAACTGCTCAAGCGTAGTCGAGACAACCTAGGTAACGTTTTCGTTCTGGGTGTTTGGAGTAGAAGGCGTGCTTCAGTTTTTGCGAAGTGTCCACGTAGCTGTGCGTTAATTGTGTCGTCTGTTCCAGAATTTCAATGAGCAGCCGGCCTTTTAAGTCAAAGAAAACGGTCACCATGACTTTCTCGAGCTGCCGTGGAACTTCTTGGTAAGAGAGAATCCATACGCTTCCGTTCGTGGCATAACAGTTGCTCGCCAGCTCAAAAGGATGAAACCATGCTTCATCCCCGGCGACAGTACTGGACAGGAAACGATTTTCCTGACCGTGACATCGTTTCAGATGCTGCAGTATGTCCGCATTCTGTTCACCTTCTGCTCCCCCGTCAGGCTGAAGGTCAACGTGAGCCTGATCTTTTCCACTGTCCGCCGTTGGTCATCTCTGGCGACAGCATCCACCGCAGCAATGGCAGAAGGGATAATGAGACGATGACTCTGTCCTGGCCGACTACTGTGTTTCAATGACACACAAACGCATGCGACATCCTGTGTTCGCCATACACAGCAGACATTGTGACATGAATTTCACCTCTGGATACCACTTTCTGTAGTCAGAAACCGCATTACAGCTGTCTGTTCCTCTATCTCGGCCTTCGTAGTGAAATCGGACGCACACCTGACCTTACGAGAAGCACGTCCAATAGGCAAACGGCAAGGCGGTGAAAGTTGCTTACCAATAGAGCCCACTTCTTTACACACACTTACCTGGGTTACCAGTCCCCGCCATGCTCATTAGATTCCATTGTTTCCATTCGACTGCCCCTTATATTTACAAAAAAAAAAAAAACCAGCATGTATGTTTCTACGTTTCACACCTCCTCATAGTCACCTTATCTGCTAGCTGTAGTTCGGATGTTTTTATCGAAATTACGAGTCGGATGTGTACCAAATTTAGTTGAAATTGCTCCACCTTTCCTGAGTTATGCGTTTATGTCACCCCAAATACTCAGCACAGTAATTCTTACGTGTGCCAATTTTGACAGAAATTCCATTATCACAGTCTTTGCACTCCACCTCTCCCCCCCCCCCCCCCCCGCTTCACCGCCCACCATTTTTCCATATGTAGCGTGATACGTCATCGTGACTATTACCAATAAGTCCAGCGATCTCGAAAAATATAAATTTCATACTAATATCGATAGTGATTGAATATTTTTACATGTCACGTCTTCCCACTCTCACCCCACATCCTAGAGGTGTGGGGGCTGGGGTATATTACTTCCACAATATTATTATACAAGTAATTACACAAAATTCGATCGAAATTGCTCTGCAGGTTCCTTAACTAAGCTCCTGTGTCACCCGCTTTTCACCCTACCACTATTGGTGGCAAGTGGTTCTTTGCCCCACAGAAATCTTCGCGGACGTGAGCACAACAGCTCATAAAAGTTTCATTGCAGTCATCGGCTGAGTGGTGCAGGAACGTATAGATCATGAAGAAACAAATATTTATTTTATATACAGGGTTCCCACTTGAACGAGCCTCCATAAACAAACATTTGCTTAAAATTCACTTAAAGGCTTTTCATAAAAATCAGGAAACGAAATGAAGTGAACATGTCATACATTGATTATGGATAAATACAGGTGAGTCACAAAAGGTGCTTGAAGAGACTGCCTTCGACTTGTAAATACAGTTGAACATGACGCTGCAGATTCTTGAATGTTGCTGCCAGAACCTCAGGCGTTACTGCCTGGATTTCACGGATGATGTTCTTCCAAGTTGAGTGGTTTGCTCCTGTCGATCTTGCCTTTTTTAGTCAAAGTCAGGTGGTATTAAATCAGGTGACTTGGGGGCCACAGTACTTTCGAAAGGATACTGCCAGGGAAAAATGCTTCAACTCAGCCATGGTCACTCGTGTGATATATCGCTGTCCTGTTGTTACCAATCGAAGCTAAGTTTTTCATAGTCCAACTGCTTCACAAATTCCCGAAACATTTAGATGTACACTGCACTTGTCACAGTAGATTCGAAAAAAAATTGCTCTGATGATGCGACGCCGTGTACAGAACACGCCAGTTTTTTGTGAATGCAGAGATTGTTCGGACTTTCATTACACCACAAACGGGTATTCTGAGAGTTTACATAGCCAGATAGGTGGAACCACACCTCGTCACTAAACCATGTGTGCTGCAATATTCCTGGCCTCTGAGCAACAAATCGTTGAAGCCAATGGCAAAATGTAATGCGTTTGTCTTTGTCATTGACATTCAATTCCTGAACAACTGTAAACCTGTATGATTACGTGCCGGTTTTCTTCGCACCTCCGTGACATGTGGTCTGTGACATTCCACATTCCTCAGACAAACGTCGAACAGACCTTGGAGGAGAGACCAACAACCGTTGTTTCACGTCAGTCACGTTTATTTTCAACATTTCGCGGCCCTGTGAGCAACTGTATAAATATTAATTTTAATTTTAATAACCAACAGCCTCAGTTGCAGTGTTTACTTAGTTTTACCTAGTTTCAGTCGGGATAACCCAACCTTCTTCAGAATAAAAGTAAGTACCGTTTGTCCATAATGGACAACACAAGCTAAAACTATAAATCCATAAATTACCGTCAGACTGTAAAAACGTATCTGAAACTGCCTCTGCCCAATTCGCGACCGTGATGCGGCAGCCACGAGTGCTGTACTGGAACTGACGATAATTTATGGATTTGTAGTTTTAGCTTGACGATGTCCACTATGGACAAACGGTAGTTACATTTATTCTGAAGAAGATTGGGTTATCCCGACTAAAAACTAGGTAAATCTAGGTAAACATTGCAACTGAGGCTGTTGGTTATTAAAATTAAAATTAATTCAGTTACGTTTTCTTCCGATGATGGTGGCCATCCCCCGCCTTGAAGATCCAACACCGTTCTACGTCTCTTCGTCTTGTTCACTATCTTAAGTATGCAGCATTTAGATGCTATATACTGGTTACCAAACCGTTCAACAAACATTCGATGAGACGTCGTAATGGAACCAGTAATCCACGCGCTTTTCGAGAAAGTAGCGACATTGTAAATTGTCACTGAACACTGAACACTGAGCTGCACCCACAACGACTCGCACAAAAACAGTTGCGGCAAACGATGTTGGAGAGTGCAATATTGCCACATCAAACGTCACAAATTACACGGTGCAATGTCTGCAGATTACTGTACATGTTTGTGGGGCCTCTTTTGAGTGAGACACTCTGTGTGACATTATAGTCGTGTCGTTAGATCTTCGGAGGCTGAGGCTACGATCAGTGCTAGCTTCTCTTAGGGTGCGGTCAATGTGAACTGATATTGGTGGATTCTGCCATAGATTAGAAATATCTGTGGAGTGTGCAATGCATTCTGCGCCTTTTGTCAACATTAAGCTGGGGTTGTCAGATGATCTCGGGATGAGGCTGTTTGTTTAAGGCCAATTCACGCTGGCCGTCACATCAGACCAAAATATTCCACAATGAGTTTCAAAAGGCGACATTCACACGGATAGTCGACGGACCGTCACGTCACGTCAAGGCTTGTCGGGAAGAAAATTTTGACCGTATCGTATGTTAACCTGCTTTCGTCACACTCGCGCGTATTATGGTAGTTGATTTTGTGCAGTTGTGCATTCGCAGTCCTTTTTTCTTATTATGCTTTGTTTTCGTGGCAAACTGCAGATATTCCATGACCACTTGGATATTTTTTCGATTGTTACACAAGTGAGGTGAGATATCTCAAAGCGAAAAATTATTTAGGTTTTACAGTACAGAACAGAGCTGATACCTACAATGTATCTAAATAAGAAATAAGTTGACGAAGCAGTTTCCATTACATAACATTTTAAGTGAAAAGGTCAGCTTTAATTAAGGAGAAAAATATAGTTGTTTTTGCTATTATTAGTACTTAAAAAAAGAAAAACGTAATGGATAAGGTAAACGGACCTTATTTATTCTTTTGTGGCTATTGTTTGATCTCTCTGTACACTTGCCAAACAAGACTAATCAAGAACATACGTTATGAAGTTTGCTTTGGCCATTAATAAACTTTGCCGTTGTTAGTTCCTCAATTCCGATATAGTATACTCTAACGTTTTGCATCACAGATGATGATTCACAACCTGACTTTCGCCTTTCGGTACTGGGTTAAGCCAAAAGATGTGACGAACAGTGCAAGTATGGCTGATGTAATGGTGCCATGAAGTGATGCCCGTTCATTTTGCTCATCAAAGCTTAGGGCACAGTTTATTTCAGGTCTCAAATGTAAATTGCAGTGGTGTCTACGAAACGCCTACACCATATATAAACGCCTATACCATATCCACAGCACTTACTTACGATATAATGACATTCAGAGTTTATAGGGCACATTAGGGACAAACCTAGGCTGTTCCTAGATCACGTAAACTCTGTGGTAACGTACGTTGACAACACAAAATCAGTTCTGCGCATCTGAATGCTCACGCCAGAGATATTTCTACTCTGTGAATTCAGCCGACAACGCACATCGGCCGAAGACGGTCGATCTTTTCAAATCAGTACGCCATTACGCACACGGTCACAATGTAGCCAGTCTTATCGGCCAAACGTACAGACATCGGACGACTGTCGATGAAATTCAAATCAGTTTGGTTTCTTCGGTCATATCGGTCGACCAATGCGAAATACAGACTTGGAGACACTGAAAAGAAGGAGATTCTGGCATCTGAAGGATGCAAAATATCTTAATTGGGATATAGTTCGGAAGCCATAGACTAAAATCACATGTTTATTGGAAACCACAAGTAGGCAAAATCTTTATTGGAAATTTAAGGCGTAAGTTATAACCCCAAAAAATAATTTGTTCAAGTGAGAACGGTGGCGTATGTTACGCTTTAAGTTACTGTATTGGATCTGTCTACGGATTATTATTACTGCTTTCTGACGTTTTTGTGCCAGTAGGGTGGTGATACAAATTTGGTGTGTGTGTTTTCATTTTTCAGTGCCTTATGTGTTCAGAGTAACTCTTTGTATCGACGTTTGGTGAATGACAGTCATCGAAGGTTGCACAACTTGAAATAAATTCAGAAAAACAGTGTTTATAATCTTACATTTTACGGTCACCACAGAACATATGGAGCTTGTAACAGTTCTTCCGCCTCACACATGTATAAGAAGAAATATCCTGACTGACTGACTTATCATCGCCTAGCCCAAACCCTTACGACAGAAACTTGAAATTTAGAGAGGGTGTTAATCTTACACCGTAGGTGCCTTTCAAGAAGAAACTTTTTGGAATTTCATTCCTAGAGCGGTGAAATAGGATGTGTAATGGTTTTTGAAAATATGTTGCTATTAAGACAATTTTGAAGCTAGAAGTACGAAAATTGGTATTTGGTTTCCTAGGTAGAAACAAAAAGTGTTCCATCGTTTTTGGAAATTCAAGCACTAAGGTGGTACAACAGTGGGTAATTTTTTTTAAATAAATCATTATTTAAGTACTGTTAAAGCTTTTTTAACGCTACGTCCATGAAAATTGGTATTTGACTTCTCGGTTAGAAAAAAAAAAAAAACACAACGTGGTTCACTGTTTTTGAGAATTCAGTCACTAATGGGCTGAAACAAGGTCTGTTTTAAAGCTACAAGCCGGTGTGGCCGAGCGGTTCTAGGCGCTACAGTCGCTACGGTCGCAGGTTCGAATCCTGCCTCAGGCATGGATGTGTGTGATGTCCTTAGGCTAGTTAGGTTTAAGTAGTTCTAAGTTCTAGGGGACTGATGACCTGAGATGTTGAGTCCCATTGTGCTCAGAGCCATTTGAACCATTTTTTAAAGCTACAGTTATGAACATTGGCATTTGATTTCTTGATTAAAAACAAAAAATTATGTGTTTCATTTTTTTGGAAATTCAACCTCTATGTAAGTGAAATAAAGGATGAAAATTTTGGGGGAAATATTTAGTTATATTAAAACATTATTAAAGCTTAGTGTATGAAATATGGTATGTATTGTTGGAAATAAAGAAATGTGTTAGGGGATGAAAGTTCAACTAAAACCTCCGACTCCAGCTATCAGAATCGCTTTCTGAATAGTTTAGGTGTTGCGATTTGTGAAGAGTACAAAAATTCCTTTGAATAATAACAAAAAAAGTGCAGGCCATACGGTCTACACGAGCAACAATCGGGCTCTGAGCTAGTCTCATATTTCCGTGAAACTGGTAATTCCCATAACTGATGTCAGAGTGCACACTACTCGCACATTCGAGACAGATAAAGCTCATTCGCACGCATTCGGCATCTTATTAATAGCAAAAAGCGCACTGAAGCACTCTTCTCCAAGCACGGAGGCGTGGTGGTGGTATCTATATGGTGTACTCGGCCCATCTGTTACCCGAACCACTGTGGCCTAGCGCCACATGGGCATCAGTATGATGTCTTGCAGGCGGCTTTTAAACGACTACCCTTATTGCTCTGAAAGCAACTCGACTCAGCGTAATGACTGTTAATATATAAATGCTCCAAAAGCAATACGCCGTTTCTGATGGAAACGTCACATTGTGATCAAGTTAACTCCCATTGCTGCTAGATGTTCGGTTCACTTTATCGAGTCATACTAGACAGGGGTCGCAGTTTTCACCACGCCATTACGCGGGGAATTTGGTCTGGGACACTGCCTGAAGCGGGTTGTTGTTTGTGTCTGTGAATGAGCATCCACACGTGTGTGTGTGTGTGTGTGTGTGTGTGTGTGTGTGTGTGTGTGTGTACGCCAGAACTGGTTCTGCGCGATACTGTGTGCTTACTTCCTAATAAAGTGTCCCCCCGGCGAAGCTAAGTTGCAACTAAGATAATTGCTTAAGTAGTCATTTCATTTAGCCGCTTTAATGAAAGCCGGGAGAAGTGTGTTTTAGCAACATCGATCCCGCGAGAGCCGGCGGAGTAAAAAGGCGATAGCGGGAGGAGGGAGGCGTGCCGGCCCCGCGGCCCTTCCATTAAGTCGGCGGCGGCGGCGGGCGCCGTAAAAAGCCGCGCACCGGAGCACTCATCCCGTTCACAATTTGGACATGACATCAGGCCGGGTGACATCAGCGGCCAATCAGCGGCCGGACCGTGGCGGACTGATAATGGCGCGCGCTAATAGCGTCACGACCGCTGCCGCCGCGCACGCACGTGCTGGCCGAGCCAGGGGGCGTGGCCGCTGTCTGGGTCTGCGCCGAGAGCGCCTCCACACGCGTAATCGGCTAATCGCCGCCGGGAATGCCACTGCATCCAGCCCCTCCAAAAAAACAACGTTCCAGAACTTGCCTCGTAGCTGTGCTGGAGTGACGTCTGGCGCGAGTCCCACTGCAGCGTGGTATCTCTCCTGCGAGATTCCGATCCGAAATTACAGTTGCTCATCAGTGCTCTAACGTCTAATATTCTACTACCGAATCTAAAATGGTACTTATCAAGGTAAACAGCATGTCTGCAGAGAGATGCAACTACTGTTGGAAAGTACGAGGGTTGCCCAAAAACTAATGCACCATATTTTTTTTCTTCAGCAATTCTTTATCGAACGCACGAAATAATGGTGTTTTATCTATTCACCCTATTTTTCCACGTAATCTCCATCCTGTTCTATGGCCTTCCTCGGGCGTGTACACCCTGTAGTTACCAATTCTTGTCCTGATGGCGGCGCCCATGCTTCACTGTGTGAAACAGGTCCTCATTGTCCTCAAAATGTCTTCCACGGATGGCATCCTTTAATGGCCGAAACAAGTGGAACTCCGAGGGAGCTAGGTCACGGCTGCAGGGTGGATGGAATAACACTGTCCAATCCTGTTTTGCGATATGTTCAGTAGTCCTCAGACTTGTGTAGAGCCGAGTGTTATCGTGTTGCAGCAAAACATCTCCTGGGTTGCTGAGGCGCCAAAGTCGCTGGAAGCGGTTCTTGAGTTTTGTTAATGTGTTGACTTATGCGTCTGAATTAACGGTACCTCCTCTTGGGATCACATCAATGAGAATCACACCTTCACAGTCCCAGAATGCGGTGATCATAACCTTACCGGTGGAATCAGCTGCTTTGAATTTTTTCTTCTGTGGGGAGCGGGACGGTGCCATTCCATCGACTGTCGTTTTGTTTCGGTTTCAAAATGGTGAACCCTGGTTTCATCAACTGTCACAATCCGGGACAAGAAGGCCTCCTCCTCTGCTTCGAAATTTTGCAGCAAATCAGTAAAAATGTTTTTTCTGTGCGATTTGTGCTCCACCGTTGGACACTGCGGGACCATCTGGCACACTCTTTTGAATCCTAGAGTGCCACGTTGCTTGTAACATATGTCATCTACAGACGCCATTTTGAAACTGTCCTGCAGGTACGCTATCTGTCGAAAGTGACGGAAACTTGGCACGCCCACTTAGGAGACTTCAAATAGTACGTACATAACGTTTCGTTTTCATAACATTGTTTTCAGCTGAGAAAAAAATGCGGTACATTTCTTTCTGGGCAACCCTCGTAATAACTGACTTTGTACTGAGGTGACAGAAGTTATGCCGGCGGCGGTGGTCTAGCGGTTCTAGGCGCGCAGTCCGGAACCGCGCGACTGCTACGGTCGCAGGTTCGAATCCTGCCTCGGGCATGGATGTGTGTGATGTCCTTAGGTTAGTTAGGTTTAAGTAGTTCTAAGTTCTAGGGGACTGATGACCACAGTAGTTAAGTCCCATAGTGCTCAGAGCCATTTTTGACAGAAGTTATGGGATAGCGTTATGCACAGATACAGATCGCGGTATTATTGGGTACGTATGGTGTAAAAGGGCTGTGCATTGGCGCAGTTGTCATTTGTATTCAGGTGATCCAAGTAAAAAGGTCTGAGACGTGACTGTGGCCACACGACGCCAACTAACAGACTATGAACGCAGAGTGGTAGTTGGAGCTACATACATGGGACATACGATTTCGGAGATCGTTATTGAATTCAATGGCCTGAGATTCACAGTGCCAAGAGAGTGCCGAGGACAAAAAGTTTCAGGCATTACCTCTCACCACGGACAACGCAATGGTCGACAGTCTTCGCTTAACAATTGAGTGTAGCAGAGTATGTGTAGAGTTGTTGGTGCTAGCAGACAAGCAATAGTGAAACAGTCGCAAAAATCAATGTGGAACGTACGACGAACAATGCGACGTAATCTGGCATTAATGATCTATGGCAGAAGACGACTGACGTTAGTGAGTTTGTTAACGGCACAATATACTCTGCAACGTCCCTTCTGCGCTCGTGACTATATACACTATGTGATACAAAGTATCCGGACATCTGGCTGAAAATGACTTACAAGTTCGTGGCGTCCTCTTTCGGTAATGCTGGGATTCAATATAGTGTTGGCTTACCCTTTGCCTTGATGACAGCTTCCACCCTCGCAGGCATACATTCAGTCAGATCCTGGAAGGTTTCTTGGGGAATGGCAGCCCTTTCTGAGGCCAGCCACGAAGTCGACGTTCCAAAACATCCTAAATGTGTTCTGTAGGATTCAGGTCAGTCCATTACAGGGATGTTACTGTCGTGTAACCACTTCACCACAGGCCGTGTGCATTATGAACAGGTGCTCGATAACGTTGAAAGACGCAATCGACATCCTCGAATTCCTGGAGTGGGAAGCAAGAAGGTGCTTAAAACATCATTGTAGGCCTGTTCTGTGATAGTGCCAGGCAAAATAACAGGGGGTGCAAGCCCCCTGCATGAAAAACACGACCACACCATAACACTACCGCCTCAGAATTTTGCTGTTGGCACTACACACTCTGGCAGATGGCGTTCACCAGGCATACGCCATACCCACACCCTGACATCGGATCGCCACATTGCGTACTGTGATTCGTCACTCCACACAACGTTTTTCCACTGTTCAATCGTCCAATGTTTACGCTCCATACACCAAGCGGGGCGTCGTTTGGCATTTGCCGGAGTGATGTGTGGGTTATGAGCAGCCGCTCGACCATTAAATCCACGTTTTTCACCTCCCGCCTAATCGCCACAGTACTTGCAGTGGATCCCTGATGCAGTTTGGAATTCCTGTGTGATGATCTGGATGTCTGCCTATTACACATTACGGGCATCTTCAACTCTAGGCTGTCTCTGTCAGTCAACAGACGAGATCGGCCTGTATGCTTTTGCGCTGTACGTGTCCCTTCTCGTTTCCACTTCACTATCAAATTTGAAACGGTGGACCTAGGGATGTTTAGAAGTGTGAAAATATCGCGTACTGATGTATGACTCAGGTGACCACCAATCACCTGACTACGTTCCAAGTCCGTGAGTTACGCGGAGCGCCCCGTTCTGCTCTCTCACGAGATCTAATGACAACTGAGGTGCTGATATGGAGTACCTGGCAGTAGGTGGAAGCACAATGCACGTAATATGAAAAACGTATGTTTTTGAGAATGTCCGGATACTTTTGATCACATAACGTAGGTTGGACCCTAGAAGTCCGGGAAACCGTGGCCTGGTCAGATGAGTCCCGATTTCAGTTGGTAAGACCTGATGGTAGGGTTCGAGTGTACCGCAGACTCGATGAATCCACGACTCCAAGTTGCCAACAAGGCAATCTTTAACTGTGTGTTCTGTGTTTACATGCCGGCCGGAGTGGCCGAGCGGTTCTACGCGCTACAGTCTGGAACCGCGCGACCGCTACGGACGCAGGTTAGAATCCTGCCTCGGGCATGGATGTGTGTCATGTCTTTAGGTTAGTTAGTTTTAAGTAGTTCTGAGTTCTAGGGGACTGATGACCACAGAAGTTAAGTCCCATAGTGCTCAGAGTCATTCGAACCATTTTTTTTGTGTTTACATAGAATGCGTGGAATGATCCAACTCAAACTATCATCGACTGGAAGTGGTTATGTTCGGCTACTTGGAGACAGTTTGCAGCCACTCATGGATGACAGCGTGCCATGGCACCGGGCCACAATTGTTCGCGATTTATTTGAAGAGCATTCTGGACAAATCGAACGTATGTTTGGCCAGCCACATCACCAGCCATTAATCTCATCGAGCGTCTATTGGACATAATCGAGATGTCAGTTTGTGCACAAACTCCTGCACCAAGAACACTTCCGCAGTGATGGACGGCTATAGAGGCAGCATGGCTAAACATTTCTGTAGGAGCTTCTAACTACATGTTGGGTCTATGCCACTACTGCAGGCAATTAGAAGTTCGATATTCTACTGGGAGGTATGCCATGGCTTTTGTCCTCTCAGTATAACGGCATTTCCTGCTCTGCGTAGCCCTCTAATGCGCAGTAGGCTAGCTTGCGAGACACGAAGGTGTAGCCTAGTCACCGAAAACCAAAAAAGGTGTAATAGGGGAAAACAATAATGCAGTCGCAAATTTTGTACAGTGGTAGGACTTAGTGTCATAAACAAATTATTAAAAGCCTCTGCCGATGAGGTGTGAGCGTGGTTTGGGGGGGTTAAAGGACAGCTATATGTTTTCTCGAATACCCCCGAAAAATTCGGAGTAGGTATTAAAATCCATGGAGAAGAAATAAAAACTTTGAGGTTCGCCGATGACATTGTAATTCTGTCAGAGACAGCAAAGGACTTGGAAGAGCAGTTGAACGGAATGGATGGTGTCTTGAAGGGAGGATATAAGATGAACATCAACAAAAGCAAAACGAGGATAATGGAATGTAGTCGAATTAAGTCGGGTGATGTTGAGGGTATTGGATTAGGAAATGAGACACTTAAAGTAGTAAAGGAGTTTTACTATTTGGGGAGCAAAATAACTGATGATGGTCGAAGTAGAGAGGATATAAAATGTAGACTGGCAATGGCAAGGAAAGCGTTTCTGAAGAAGAGAAATTTGTTAACATCGAGTATTGATTTAAGTGTCAGGAAGTCATTTCTGAAAGTATTTGTATGGAGTGTAGCCATGTATGGAAATGAAACATGGACGGTAAATAGTTTGGACAAGAAGAGAATAGAAGCTTTCGAAATGTGGTGCTACAGAAGAATGCTGAAGATTAGATGGGTAGATCACATTACTAATGAGGAGGTATTGAATAGGATTGGGGAGAAGAGGAGTTTGTGGCACAACTTGACCAGAAGAAGGGATCGGTTGGTAGGACATGTTCTGAGGCATCAAGGGATCACCAATTTAGTATTTGAGGGCAGCGTGGAGGGTAAAAATCGTAGGAGGAGACCAAGAGATGAATACACTAATCAGATTCAGAAGGATGTAGGTTGCAGTAGGTACTGGGAGATGAAGAAGCTTGCACAGGATAGAGTAGCATGGAGAGCTGCATCAAACCAGTCTCAGGACTGAAGACCACAACAACAACAACCGAATTTTTCTTTTGTTTCCTTTACTGCTTGCTCAATATACAGATTGAATACCATCGGGGAGAGGCTACAACCCTGTCTCAGTCCCTTCCCAACCACTGCTTCCCTAGGACTAATAGTTTCCGCATTACAGGGGAAACAAAAATCGCAGATTATTAGAAATAATGTTTTAATGGTATAAAATTTTTGTTTATTGTTAAAAGAAGAGCGTTCAGAAGATATATTAAATGTGTGTATCACGTCTAAGTGCAGCAGAAGTGTATTAAAAAATCAATTGCGTTTTGGGAAAGTAAAAGTTTGGAGAAGGTAGGGGTGGAGGGTAATTGCACGAGGGAAGTTTCGCCACCGGAATGTAGTCATGCACTTCCTTCATAGGTCAGCAAACCGAAGAGCGAGTAGGTGATTCCCCACTCTGCCTATCCCACCACATCACAAGGAGAAACCACAGGATGTTTTACAAAGTTATACCGGTCCTCAGCAGCGTGCCTTGTGAGATTGGAAAAAACGACATTTTGTCACTGGTGTACGTGATTGATTATTTTGTAAAAAAATTTTTGTTTATTTGTAGACGGAATCAAGTTCTTATGACACAGTCATAACCGGTTTCGGCCATACAATGACCATCTTCAGATTCTAATGGCGGCATACACAGGTTCATGCCTTGTGGGTCACAGGCGACACTGTGTTCAGACGTGCCCAGGCGACGTGTATTTTCCACAAAGTGCATTAACACTGTCTGGAATACAGATATTAGTAATAATACTAACGAAAGAAATGCATATTGACAGAATTTAGGTAAATCTATGCACATGTTGTAAATGCTAGAGGGGAAATTGATTCTTCGTCATACTAGACGGCAAGTATAGCATTCTTCCGGGAAAGGCAACTTCCATCACCCTAACGTTGCCCGATTTTCAGTTTAAAAGGAGGCTATATCCCCCTCCCCCCTGCACAATGTTTCTTTTCCAGTTCTCTTACATGAGTAAACAAAATAACTTCACTGAGTTCCTGTTTATAAAGTGGAGTAATATTTTGCTTATTAAATGAGTACTTACCGTATTTGCAGCTATTAGATGAGCTAATAGTGAAAAGAATCAGCAACTGGAGCTGTCAAAAGTCAACCACATTGCCACAAAGAAGAGCCTGTACAATGTGTAATATGCTGTTAATATATTTATTTGACAATGTCGATTTCATTGTCTCCGCTACCGCTGGCTGCAAATCTTTTCAAAGGGTCAGGGATAGCAAATGCTCTCCCAACATCTGAAGAGGCCAGAAGCTTAAATTTCCAACGACTGTAACAGAAGCAGATCAACAGATGTTACAGTACATCACACATTTCAACTTAAGTCAAGCACTGCATTACAGCAGATTACTAGTCTAACGTGGTTAGTTCCATTCCATTAGACGTATATGCATCGATCTGGGAAGATGCACTGTGGATGTGCGATTAGTGGGTCCACTCTGTGCAGCCCACTCTATAAGTGCCAGAAATGTCTGAACGGAAGACGTGTGTGTTCGACCCGTACTCGTACATCCACTGTGTATGTTCCCGTATAGGTCAAACGTTGTACTTAAAAGTCGCTTGCCCGGTATCGGCAGATAAATACGATATTGCACTGCCTCTGTTATTCTGATTACGATGTCCGCCTGCGTAACTGGGTGGTAACGTGCTCGCCTCCCATGCAAGCGGGCCCGGGCTCGATTCCCGTTTTGACGATTTTCTCCGCTTGGGGACTGGGTGTTGTGTTGTCCTCATCATCATTTCATCCTCATCACCGGCTCGCAAGTCGCCCAATGCGGCGTCGAATGAAATAAGACTTGCTCTTGGCGGCCGAACTTCCCCGAATAGGGGCCTCCGGGACAACTATGCCATCCGCTCATTTCCATTTTTCTCTAATTACGATGCAAAGTTCTTTTGTTTGATGACATGTGGAAGTTTGGATCTGGCTGAGAGTCGTGCACGGATAGCTAAATGGTAAGACGACCGCTCGCGATAAGCGGAAAATACGGATTCGTGTCCCGGTCCGGCACAAATTTTCACTGTCGTCATTCGATTCTACAGCTGATGGTAGTCCTTACTCGCAATTGCGAATTCATTTGATGTGTTTCGTAACGGCTGTGGTCG
This sequence comes from Schistocerca piceifrons, assembly GCF_021461385.2. Lineage (NCBI taxonomy): Eukaryota > Metazoa > Arthropoda > Insecta > Orthoptera > Acrididae > Schistocerca > Schistocerca piceifrons. The sequence continues at coordinate 500,079,768 of NC_060138.1, read as the reverse complement.
ACGCAGTGCATGTTCCTTTGGACATGCATGCGTGTCGAAAGGAATCGTAATCAGAGTAACACAGGCACTGCAATATCATATATATGGTATCGTATCGTATTAATACAGTGTGTGAAACGTTAACAGCCGGAGTGTTGCCAGTGATTCATAAGGAGCGCTGCCGACGATCGGTACTACTTTGTGAAACAATCTGTAAATGCTTCTTGTGGTGTAGTGGGGTAGAGAGAGAGAGGAATTGCTTACTCGATCTTCAGTTCGCAGACCTATGAAGGAGTGCAGTGCATGGCCACGATCCGGCGACGTACCTTCCGTCGTGCTTCTGCCCTCCATCCCCGCCCCCTTCCACCCTTTTATTCCTCCAAAACAGACTTAGGCGTGGTACACATATTTAAGATTTGTTCTTAACCCACTTCATTTAGCAATAAACATTACTTTTATGCCAATCAAACGTTATTTTTAGTAATCCCTTGTTTTTGCATCCTCTGGTCTGGTCTGCAATTACCGCCTCAAAAAATGGCTCTGAGCACTATGGGACTTAACTTCTGAGGTCACCAGTCCCCTAGAACTTAGAACTACTTAAACCTAACTAACCTAAGGACACCACACACATCCATGACCGACGCAGGATTCGAACCTGCGACCGTAGCGGTCGCGCGGCTCCCGACTGTAGCTCCTAGAACCGCTCGGCCACTCTGGACGGCTAATTACCGCCTCAGAAAATGCGATACGCGACCTGCTAAAATACGATCACACGCGCAACAAAGTTCATGCAGTTGACAGTCATGTGGAGGAGGTGACGTCCCTCCCTTACCTAGCTGACAGCTGCGGCAAAAGTAGGATCAGGCGCAAAGTTAAAACGTTATAGCTGGCCCTAAGAATTGCGACCTAGAATGCGGAAGGAGCTAATCCACAAATTGTTAAAAAGTGAGTTACTGACATATTTAGATACCGCTCTTGTATATTTATGATCACAAAATATATGAACAATTAGCACCCGCTTTAACTCTTCCACTGCACAAAAGAAAGATCTTGGGATATCTCTGAAACGCAATAAAACGCAAAAGACTTCAGTTCCATGTCTGTGTGGATTAGCTCCCTCTTTCATTCTAGTCCTCACGTGTGTTTCTCACTGTGGGAGGGCGAGCGTATTCGTGCTGTCCTTCATCTGGCGGAACTGCTTTCCCTGTTTCTCGTCGTGGAGCTACTATTTTAATATGTTGACCATAATGTTTTAAACATTCACAACTGGGGAGAGTTCCGGCGTCGTTGCTGGCCAAGGTACGGTTTGACAAGCAGCAAGACAAGCAGTAGAAACGGTTCCCGTGTGCGGACAGGCATTATCTTCCTGAAATGCAAGCCCAGGATGGCTTGCCATGAAAGACAACAAAATGGGACGCACAATATTTTCTACGTACCGCTGTTCTGTAAAGGTGCCGCGCATGAGAACCAGAGATCCTGCTATGAAACGAAATGATTCCCCAGAGAATCACTCATAGCTGTTAGGGTATGTCGGGCCACGGTCAGGTTGGTATCCTACCTTTGTCTCCAGACTACCGCCTGGAATCTCGTTGACTGGAGTAGAGTGGCTTCAGTGCTGAGTCCCGCTTCGAACTGAGCCGCGATGACGGCGATATTTATCAACATAACAACGAAGCAACGCGAGGATGGACCAATACAACCCGCGAAATTACAAAATTCCCGATACTTTTTCAACTCTTCTCGTATACACTCTTGTAACATAATGAGAAACTTTGAGAAGTAATCGTGATCTCCAATTTGTTGAGACACTTGTTCCTCCTCCGTTTCTTCCGTTGTGCAATGAAAGCATCTCCTTATCTCGAATATGTTTACAAATCGTGGTCAGACAGCATTAATCTGATATAAAAAGGGGCATACTTTCAAGGCGTTTTGCTGGCGTTACATATTCTCATGAAACACTAATGTGACAAGAGTCATGGGATAGCGGTATACAAATACACAGCTGGCGATAGTATGGCGTACACAACGTATAAAAGGACAGGGTACCGGCGGAGCTGTCGTTTGTACCTAGGTGATTCATGTGAAAAGTTTTCCACGGCGGTAATAGCCACACGACGGAATTAAGAGACTTGTGAAAGCGGAATGGAAGTTGGTGTTAAAGGCATGAGACATTCCATTTCCGAAATAGTTCGGAATTCAATATTCCGAGATCTACAGTGTTATGAGTGTGCTGAGAATACCAAATTGGAGGCATTACGTCTCACCACGGACAACGCAATGGTCGATGGCCTTCACTTAACGACCGACAGCAGCGGCGCTCGCATAGAGTTGTCAGCGCTAACAGACAAGCAACACTACTTGAAATCACCATAGAAATCAATATGTGACGTACGACGAACAATTGTTATGACAATTAGGCGAAATTAGGCGTTAATGAGCTATGGCAGCAGCTGACGGACGCGAGAACGCCCGCAGCGCCTCTCCTGGGCTCGTGGCCATATCCGTGTATCGGTTGGTTCCTAGACGACTGGAAAACCGTGGCCTGTCGGATGAGTTCCGGTTTTAGTTGATAAGAGCTGATGGTAGCGGTAGAGTTTGGCGCAGACGCCACAAAGCCACAGACCCAAGTTACACTACTGGCCATTAAAATTGCAGATGATAAACGGGTATTCATTGGACAAATAAATTATACTAGAACTGACTTTAGTACAAGAAGAATATAATAATTCCAATCCCAAAGAAAGCAGGTGTCGACAGATGTGAAAATTACCGAACTATCACTTTAATAAGACACAGCTGCAAAATACTAACGAGAGTTCCTTACAGGCGAATGGAAAAACTGGTAGAAGATGACCTCGGCGAAGATCAGTTTGGATTCCGTAGAAATGCTGGAACACGTGAGGCAATACTGACCCTACGACTTATCTTAGAAAATAGATTAAGGAAAGGCAAACCTACATTTCTAGCATTTCTAGACTTAGAGAAAGCTTTTGACAATGTTGACTGGAATACTCTCTTTCAAATTCTAAAGGTGGCAGGGGTAATATACAGGGAGCGAAAGGCTATTTACAATTTGTACAGAAAGCACATGGCAGTTATAAGAGTCGAGGGGCATGAAAGGGAAGCAGCGGTTGGGAAGGGAGTGAGACAGGGTTGTAGGCTCTCCCCGATGTTATTCAATCTGTGTATTGAGCAAGCAGTAAAGGAAACAAAAGAAAAATTCGGAGTAGGTATTAAAAACGTTGAGGTTCGCCGATGACATTGTAATTCTGTCAGAGACAGCAAAGGACTTGGAAGAGCAGTTGAACGGAATGGACAGTGTCTTGAAAGGAGGATATAAGATGAACATCAACAAAAGCAAAACGAGGATAATGGAATATAGTCGAATTAAGTCCGGTGATGCTGAGGGAATTAGATTAGGAAATGAGACACTTAAACTAGTAAAGGAGTTTTGCTATTTGGGGAGCAAAATAACTGATGATGGTCGAAGTAGAGAGGATATAAAATGTAGACTGTCAATGGCAAGGAAAGCGTTTCTGAAGAAGAGAAATTTGTTAACATCGAGAATAGATTTAAGTGTCAGGAAGTCGTTTCTGAAAGTATTTGTATGGAGTGTAGCCATGTATGGAAGTGAAACATGGACGATAAATAGTTTGGACAAGAAGACAATAGAAGCTTTCGAAATGTGGTGCTACAGAAGAATGCTAAATATTAGATGGGTAGATCACATAACTAATGAGGAGGTATTGAATAGAATTGGAGAGAAGAGGAGTTTGTGGCAAAACTTGATAAGAAGAAGGGACCGGTTGGTAGGACATGTTCTGAGGCATCAGGGGATCACAAATTTAGCATTGGAGGGCAGCGTGGAGGGTAAAAATCATAGAGGGAGACCAAGAGATGAATACACTAATCAGATTCAGAAGGATGTAGGTTGCAGTAAGTACTGGGAGATGAAGAAGCTTGCACAGGATAGAGTAGCATGGAGAGCTGCATCAAACCAGTCTCAGGACTGAAGACAACAACAACAACAACAGAACTGACATGTGATTACATTTTCACGCAATTTGGGTACATAGATCCTGAGAAATCAGTACCCAGAACAACCACCTCTAGCCGTAATAACGCCCTTAACACACCTGGGCATTGTCAAACAGAGCTTCGATGGCGTGTACAGGTACAGCTGACCATGCAGCTTCAACACGATACCACAGTTCATCAACAGTAGTGACTGGCGTATTATGACGAGCCAGTGGCTCGGCCACCATTGACCAGACGTTTTCAGTTAGTGAGAGATCTGGAGAATGTGCTGGCCAGGGCAGCAGTCGAACATTTTCTGTATCCAGAAAGACCCCTACAGGACCTGCAACATGCGGTCGTGCATTATCCTGCTGAAATGTAGGGTTTCGCAGGGATCGAATGTAGGGAGGAGCCACGGGTCGTAACACATCTGAAATGTAACGTCCACTGTTCAAAGTGCCGTCAATGCGAACAAGAGGTGACCGAGACGTGTAACCAGTGGCACCCCATACCCTCACGCCGGGTGATACGGCAGTATGGCGATGACGAAAACACGCTTTCAATGTGCGTTCACCTCAATGTCGCCAAACGCGGATGCGACCATCACGGTGCTGTAAACAGAACCTGGATTCGTCCGAAAAAATGACGTTTTGCCATTCGTGCGCCCAGGTTCGTCGTTTAGTACACCATCTCAGGCGCTCCTGTCTGTGATGCAGCGTCAGGGGTAACCGCACCCATGGTCTCCGAGCTGATAGTCCATGCTGCTGCAAACGTCGTCGAACTGTTCGTGCAGATGATTGTTGTCTTGCAAACGTCCCCATCTGTTGACTCAGGGATCGAGGCGCGGCTGCACGATCCGTTACAGCCATGCCGATAAGATGCCTGTCATCTCGACTGGTAGAGATACGAGGCCGTTGGGATCCAGCACGGCGTTCCGTATTACCCTTCTGAACCCACCGATTCCATATTCTGCTAACAGTCATTGATCTCCACCAACGCGAGCAGCAATGTCGCGATACGATAAACCGCAATCACGGTAGGCTACAATGCGACCTTTATAAAAGTCGGAAACGCGATGGTACGCATTTCTCCTCCTTACACGAGGCATCACAACAACGTTTCACCAGGAAACGCCGGTCAACTGCTGTTTGTGTATGAGAAATCGGTTGGAAACTTTCATGTCAGCACGTTGTAGGTGTCGCCACCGGCGCCAACATTGTGTGAATGCTCTGAAAAGCTAATCATTTGCATATCAGAGCATCTTCTTCCTGTCGGTTAAATTTCGCGTCTGTAGTACATCATCTTCGCGGTGTAGTAATTCTCATGGCCAGTAGTGTATAAAAGCATTGTGCAAACTGGAAGTGTCTCCGTGATGGTGTGGGCACATTTGTTTCCGACTGGTTTGAAGAACATTCCGGACAGTTCGAGCGAATGGTTTGTCCAGCCAGATCGCCCGGCATGAATCCCATCGAACAGTTATGGGACATAATGGAGACGTCAGTTGGTGCACAAAATCCTGCACCGGAAATACTTTCGTAGTTATGAACGGTTGTAGAGGCAGCATGGCTCGATATTTCTGCAGGTAGTTCGAACGACGTGTTGAGTCCATCCCACTTCGAGTTGCTGCACTACGCAGAGCACAGGGACATAAAGAGGTATCCCAAGACTGTTGTTACGTCAGTGTAGTTGGCCAGATCAAAAACGGGAGGTGGCTTCCAAGCTGCAGAGAGAAAGCATTACCCGCGCGAGAGTGGAGCTAAGTCTTTGAGGCACAGTGAATCTTTTTTGTGCTTAAAAAAGCATTTCAATACACGTACCGTCTTGGTATCTTCGTCTGGATGCTGTAGGTCATCGGACCGTGCGGCCAGCCACCACAGCAGGTTGTGTGGCCGGAAGTGCGCGCGCTCTAGCAAGACGGCGGCGAGCAGCCGGCGGCCACGGAAGCGGTAATTGCCTCTCTGCCCTCGGCGTGTTCGCCTCCCTCCGCAGGGTAACGTCTGCTCATTAGGCTCGCCGGCCACGCCCACGCGTGACCTTGCGATCGGCCGGATCGCGATCCGCAGATAAAGCCGCGCGCACCGACCGGTTCCGCTGTCGCGTCTGCGGCAGGTAACGAACCGAGAGCCCGCCTAACACATGGCGCTCCTCCGAGGATAAACATTTCGTGGGCTGCCACGGGAAGATGCAATTAGCTTAATAACAGCGCTTTTTACTTTCCCGCGGGGGTCCTGCTCTCAATTGTGTTCCTCGCGGCCGACTCGAATATTTAATACGGGAACAGACAGTGGCCAGCCCTCTTCCATTTTATAATTAGTCGTATAAATAAATCCGAAGTAATCAAACATTTTCACTCGTCGAGAGCGTGAAGAGCAACGTGTGTGCGCAGTGTGTAGGGGAGAAAGAGAAGGGTTAGGAGGAAGAGGGAAGGATCGAGGGAGATACTGGAAGACGGTAGTAGAGCGAAGAGTGAGAGAGAGTGAGTGAGAGAGAGAGAGGGAGAGAGAGAACTAGTACAGTGACGTAATAAGGGAAACAGATAACGGCTGTCGGCCGAATACCCTGGAGATGAGATCTCCGTTACGGCGCCGTAACTTTAATTAAGAACAATATTAAAATTACCGTCGTCGGGCGAGACCGGTGCACCATGTGCTTTCTCCTCACGACCGCCTCCTTCTCGTCTTTTCTTCCAGCCTTTTTTTAAACATTTACCGCGGTATTCGGTGTGTAAGACGGTTGTGTCACGCTTTTGTTACATGATACCAACACACACTGAGATGCGAATCTGCTGTTGCCAGTTATAGCGAAGCAGATGATCATCCGGGAAAGTACCAGTAGTTATGTTTTTATCGGCCACAATTGAGAAGACCTACCAGGCCAGTAAGAAGCAAATATAAAAAAAAGTTAAAATATGCGTGAAATCTTATGGGACTTAACTGCTAAGGTCATCAGTCCCTAGACTTACACACTACTTAACCTAAATTATCCTAAAGACAAACACAAAAGCCCATGCCCAAGGGAGGACTCGAACCCCCGCCGGGACCAGCCGCACAGTCCATGACTTTAGCGCCTGAGACCGCTCGGCTAATCCCGCGCGGCTAAGCAAATATCGATATCACTGACACAACAACGTATCCAGAAGGCTTAAAAAGTGATGGAATAATACCGTGTGACCATCTCCAGCTGTACAATAGGCAGTCCTCGATGAATGTAGGATTATCATGGAAGCGCGAGCAGCTGGGTTGCTGTTGCAGTCCCAGACAGACTGATGTTAATGGAAACAGCAACATCCTTGAAAAATAGAGAGATAAATAATATTTATTTCACGAATTAGACAACAGGCATTACATAAGAGACCGAAACGACCGTTATGATTTATAATATGATGCGGTTCGGAATGCAGAATAATTTTAATCGTACTTATATGTGCCTCTGTTTATAAAACAAAATCTGGGAACTTACTTTCCCTTAATGAATGTCAAGCACTGATAATAGTAATAGATATCGTCGAGCAAATGATGACCGCCATAAACATTTTGGATGCTTGCTGCTCCGCAATTATAATAAATTTCGTCGACGACAATTTATTTCGAAACACACAACAAGAAAAAAAAAATAATTTTCATGACGACCGCTATTTAGGATTAACCCATCATCAGGGAACAAAACAAGTTATTTGCATCTTATTTGGATTAGTTCGTCAGATCACCCTGACCTAAGGATTTACGTATAATGCCGGATCAGCAAGGTATAATCTCTATACATAAAAATGTAAATGTTCGTTTGTTCTAAACCGTAAATCTCCGAAAGTTCTTCGCCGACTGTTTCGAAATTTTGACACAACGTTTCATTCGAGTACGTACGTCTCTTGTATACCTATTTTTAAGACTCGTAATATATAAATAAATAGGTAATGTACAAGGGGAAAACTGTATTACCAAATATCTCGAAAAGCTTTTGAACAGTTTACTTTAGATTTTTACACAATAATGAACATTCTGACCAATCTGCGATATATATGTATAAAGTCCGGAAACACATTCAATTATTTGTTCGACAAGAACTAAACATTGTACAGATGTCATGCATATTACATTTTGAAGAGAATCTCTGAAAGTTTTGTTTACAAACATTCGAAATGAGAACAATGTGTGACCCAACAGGCGTCAATACGGTAATCGAATTCTTGCCATACCCGTCCGAGAATATCATCGTCAACTGTGGCAGTCGCTTCCTGTATTCTCTCCCGGAGCTCTGGTACATCACGTGCTACAGGCGATACATACACCAGATCTTTAATGTGTCCCCACGGAAAAAAATCTGGTGATTGGAGAGGCATATTTCATGAATCAGCTGTCCCCTTCTGTAGCACGGCCGATCCATCGATGCGGCAACTCCGTGTTTAGGTACCCACGAACTTACCAAACAGTATACATAAAAAAAAACTTTCAGGGTTTCCGTTAGCAAACAGGAAAGTTGTGTTCATGATTTATCGGTTAATGATTAGAACACTACTATAGATCTGATTTTTCAATAATAAACAAGGCTCAAGGTCGGAGAGAAGGGGAAGAAGAGATGGATAGGGGGCGATAGGGAGTGGACAGAGAAAGCGGAAAGGAGATGGACAGAGTGAGGGGCAGGAGGGTATGAAGAGAGAGGAGAAAGAGGTGTGGACCAAGAAAGTAGAGCTGAGGTGATGGACAGGGAGAGGTGGTGAGGGAGGCAGGGGAAATGAGAAGAAAAGGGGGGAATGGGAGATGGACAGAGAAAAGTGGGATGAGGTGGTAGATAGAAGAGGCAAGAAGCAGGAAGAGATGGAAAGAGGGGGTAGGAGATATGAACCGAGAAAGGGGGTTCAGGTGATGGTGTGGGAGAGAGAGGGAGAGGGATGGGGAGGGGGAAAGTAAGAAGGGACAGGGAAAGGTGGGAGACGGAAAGAGAGAGAGGAAGAGAGGAGGCAGGAGGAGGCGGAGAGAGAGGAGGCCAAGAAGATGGACATGGAAGGGCGAGGGGACCAGAGAGATGGACAGGACAGGGGGACGAAATTAGGATGTACTTCCAATTCCCAGACATATTAGAAACGTGTGCTTCCTCTTTTATTTCTTCTCCATTTAATCATTCTGAGCCACAGCAACGTTTGGCCAGGAAGAGCTAGAGAAATAATAGGCTTTCTAGATAACATTCTTAGTCACTCTGAAGATGCATTACGCCAATACCATGTAAACCAATCTCTAGCCTTGTTAATGACCTCAATTCGACGAAGATGAGAGTCCACAAGTTTCTTCAGGTATGTTAGATTCCAAATGAAACACTCATTGATGATTGAATACAGTTGTTCTTGTTGTGGTCTTCAGTCGACAGACTAGTTTGATGCAGCTCTCCATGATACTCTATCCTGTGCAAGCTTCTTCATCTCCGAGTAAATACTGCAAGCTACAACCTTGTGAATCTGCTTAGCGTATTCATCTCCTGGTCTCCCTCTACGGTTTTTACCCTCCACGCTTCCCTTCAGTACTTAATTGGTGATCCCTTCATGCCTCAGAACGTGTCCTATCAACCGATCCCTTCTTCTAGTCAAGTTGCACTACAAATTTCTCTTCTCCCCAATTCTGTTCAGTACCTCCTCATTAGTTACGTGATCTATACAGTATAGCTATCAAATTATGGGGTCGTGCAATGCGTTCACCACTCCAAAAAGTCCCAGACATTTACTATTGTTAGGTGTCAATTGAGCATTAAACATACCCCTGAGATACTGCAAGATCGAAACCTGGTGACCAATACGTCGAACAGTATGCTCCCCAGGAGGTCATGTGAACAGAAAGAGCAAAGTTACACAACAGATATCCAATTGGGTATCGTAGTTAAACAAGGGTGGCTCAACTGGACATGAAATATGAGTATCACAAATCACATAGAAATAATAAGGGTTTCCACCAAGGTACTAAATGAAACTAAAGGTTGCTATAACGACCCGATTTATTGCTAGATGCATTTATGTGCTTATAATCACTGAATTAACAATACAAATAATTGCAAAAGCATACTAGGATGCAAAAAAAAACGTGTATGGAAGACTTTGCCACTGGAGGGAGGGTTGGAGATATAAAAATGGTGACATCAAAATCTCCAGTGATTGCGTGAAGAAATTGAAACCTTAAAGAAAGGCACAGAAAAGTACGAACAAGCACCAGTTCTACAGCCTAGGTCGATACTGAATGCAGCTAGCTGGCTATGAATTGGTTCAGAAGAAGGAAACTTTGACTTGAAACAAATAACACTGGAGCCCCGTCGGCACACTGTATGCAATAGCGCCTCATGCTTACCACACTGCTGATACTCAGTTGCAGAGGATGGCTGTAGTAGTGACTGAGAATTCTAAGTGCAGCTCCAGTATCTGTGATCAGCTCTCCAGTGAAGACATTTCTGTTCTCACCCTGGCGCCCTGCGATGAAGAAAATATTTCATAGCCCAACACCAAGACTTACTCTTCTCCTCCACAAAACCCAGCTGATTCTACCACTGCCAGAATCCCAGTAGTCAATCGCACCATTAATTCCGAGGTCTGATCAATGAAAAGTTTATAACAATTGCAACAATTTCCCTTCTCCTAATGAAACTGCTCTGATTAATCAATACTACTGAATTATCTCTTAGTTTGTGGCAGAAGGCAGAAATTCTCTCCCAGCATATGTGTATTCTCACTTTCCTCCAATCGAAATGGCTGCATGTACGTACTTGGGAGTTCTCATCCTCAATACCAGAGTTACTATGAACCAGTCATGTGCTTTCTTACGAAATTTGAACATCTACACCTGTGACCTCCTTTTGTCCACAATGTCTGCTGTTGCAGACCTTATCTTTTCTAAAGGTCATTCTTTGAGCTGCTCACTTTCTGGAAGTTTACAACGTACTGTGAACTTTCCCTCGGCCTGCCACCCCCTGGCAACCGCCTGGTTTTTTCACATATGTCGAAAAAACAGCGCTCTGTCCCCGGCCCGTACCTGCCTGACTCCTGGTTTTCGGCAGAAACATTTTTACTGTCTGCGGGCCACGCACCCCTCCGGCGCTTTTGTTCATATTTATAGTCTGCTGGCCACCCCAAGTTTACAGACAAATGCTAGGAAGACTCGTCACCGTGCAGAGTCCGAGGAAAAATTAGTATTTAAATCTACAGTGACTGGTATTAAATATATTACGTGCATACTTTCATCCAATGTTGAAAATTTAAATTGATTGGGTACTCTTATCAGAATAATGCTTTATTAATATGATTATGGAGCAGTTTTCGAAAAACTGTCCCGTGAGTCTATGGAATTAAGATTTATTGGGTCCGCGGACCTGCGATACTATGCCCGATTGCTCGCCAATCTGGGACATATGCATGTGGCACTGTGTGAACACGTTTGTTGTCATCTCGGCAGACAGCTGCATTAACTGTATCATTAGTAAGACCCACTAATGTAGTTAGGTAGTGGGTTATATGAATAATGTAATGTAATGTTTTGAATAAAGATTTTTTTTTTAAAAAAAAAAGACAGTAGAGTCATCATGAAGATGCAGAAGAAAGGACAGCATTTTCTCACTGTGATACAAGCCCAATGAGGCGTTTAGCTCATCGTGTGTGGAGGGCGCAGTTCAGGCAGGAGGTTCTGTGATGTTTTGAGGGTGTCTTTCATACAGTGACTTGGGGCCTCTCACTCAGATTGCTGTGTTCATAAACCAGGTTGTTTCTTAAACAATAGAAACATTAATATGTATAAGTAGCTTTGGGTGTAATGTTATAGAATCGTTTCTGTTCACAATGTAGGTATAAATGAACTAATGGATAATGTCGGAAGCTTTACGAGGCAATCTGTAGATGATGGTATTGTGCACAGAGGAGTCGCAATGCCAGAGATGTATACCAAAATGATGGTGGATTTGCAGAGTATGGACGTTTTGTGCAGGGGTCGGCCATCACTCTTGTCATAAACAAATGAAGAGTGGAAATGGATAAGGTTTAACATAAAGTGCCAAACCAGAAAACTGACTGGTTATAAAGTGCCAATATTAAAGTTCCTGTTTAAAGTAACATTAATATGGAGGCACTACATGCTACTTGTGTTGATATAAGCACAGAAATACTGCAATAATCTTTTAACTTCTAGACGTGTCGCCAAGAAAAAACATTTCACATTTCTTTTAAAATTTTCACAAGGGAATAGCAAAAATCAAATTCAAGAAAAAATATCTCTCAATATTGATTTTTGTTTCTTACACAACTCCATTCTTGAGGTCAGATATTACGAAGTTTACTGTAAAACTTCTGTGCTGTTGAGGAAGAAATGGATACATCATCAACATGTCTTTCTGTTTTCCATTTGACCACATTATTGGTGTTTGGGATGAAGTACTGCTATATGTCTGCCACGGTCACTCCTCCTTTGTTTTCCATTCATCTGTTTCAGATTAAGAACTCTTGCACAGCGATTTGAGATGGATGATTATGGCCGCGCGGGACTAGCCGAGCGGTCTGAGGCGCTGTAGTCATGGACTGTGCGGCTGGTCCCGGCGGAGGTTCGAGTCCTCCCTCGGGCATGGGTGTGTGTGTTTGTCCTTAGGATAATTTAGGTTAAGTATTGTGTAAGCTTAGGGACTGATGACCTTAGCACTTAAGTCCTATAAGATTTCACACACATTTGAACATTTGAATGATAATGAGTCACTATGATAACACAGCATTTGGAGATCTCACAACAGTGTTTCAGCAGCATGTTTAAAATCACAGAAGTCAGTTGTATCCATTCGCATTAAGTGGAATAGGTTCACAGCTTTAGTTGACTCAACAATCTTAAACAAATCTTGCAGAGCAGAGACCTTGCTTTCTTCGTTTCTCTGTCATTGCAAAATCTCTGTCGCTGCTTGTAGTATCTCTTTCAACCACACTACGTCAAATGGAGGAGACCTTCACGCATGCCACTTAGAAGTCCTTCGCAAAGACCGAGCGCCACCTGGTAATGAATATCTGGAACATTTTCTCGATCCTTTGACACGTGGAACAAGTCTAGGGACACGCAACGGAGTTGGTTCAAATGGCTATGAGCACTATGGGACTTAACTTCTGAGGTCATCCCCCTAGAACTTAGAACTACTTAAACCTAACTAACCTAAGGACATCACACACATCCATGCCCGAGGGAGGATTCGAACCTGCGACCGTAGCGGTCACGCGGTTCCAGACTGTAGTGCCTAGAACCGCTCGGCCACCTCGGCCGGCCGCAACGGAGTATTGAAAACATAACAGCACTGGCAACGAGTACGTGTACAGCGTTTTCCATTAAAATGGTGTGGTCTGGTCCGTTCTGTATTGTGTACTGGCTGTACCTGGCCACGCTTTGCTGTGGATTAGCCTGCTTAAATGGAAAAGAAAGGAAAAGAAAGTACACGTTTCTAATATGTGTGAGAACTGGATATAGGTCACAGTCGACTTTTCTCCCCTGTCTCTGTCCGTCTTCTTCTTCTCTCTGTCTGTCCATCACCTTCTCCACCCTTTATCTTCACCACCTTCCCACTGTCTCTCCATCTCCTCCTGTCCCCTCTGCTGTCCATCTCTTCCTTCCCACTTTCTATGTCCATTTCCTCCCACCCATCTCCTGTCTCCTCTCCCCCCCCTCCACCCTCTCTCTGATCTTCAGCCTTTTTTATTGTTATTGCAAATTCAGGTTGTTTAGAAGTTTACTACTCGTAAACCAACAAGCCATAAATATAAGTTTCCTGTTTGTTAACATCACACTATTCTATATTTTATGGATTCATTTATACGTATTAAAAAGTATGTAGTCTATATGTGTCTAAACGTTTATTACAGTAACCTGCAAAAATTTGAATTTAAAAAAAGGTAGTTTTGAGCTTTTTGGTAACAATGTTTTCCCTTTACATATATGTATTTTATGTGTAAAAATATACATACATTAAAGAATTACATATCTAAAAACTCGCGTGTATTAGAATTCAATATTGTCTCAAAATTTCAAATCAAACGGTGAAGAACTTTTGGAAATTAACTATTTTGAACAAGCCAACTTATACATTTTTTGTAATGTTTCTCCCTTTATTACGTACACCTCTGGAAAAAGAAAAACGAGCACATTAACGCAAGTGAATAAGACCCGGCATATTTGCACTGGACAGCACGAGAGGGCGCTGCCTGGCAGCTGGTTTGCCGTGGCATACGGAGCTCCGGCTGTGTCTGCAACATTGTTAGGATGCCGCTACAGCGTGTACATGAACCGTTCGCACAATTGGGGAGTTTGAGTGAGATCGTAAAGTGGGCCTGTGGGGGGCCGGGTGGACGTACCGCAGGAATCCGCTACACATTGGGCGTGAGGTCTCCACAGTACGTCGATGCTGTCGCCAGTGGTCAACACATGCCCATCGACCTGAGTCCGGACAGCGGCGACGCGCAGATGCGTGCCAAGATCGTCGCATCCCACGAAGTGCCTCACTGGACCGCACCGTCACTTCACAGAAACTTAGGGACACCGTTGCTCCAGAAGTCTCAGCAAGTCATTCGCAAACGTTTCCATGAAGCACGGCTACGGTCCCGCATACCGTTAGGGCGTCTTCCGCTCACGCCGCTACATCGTTCAGCCCGCCTCTAGTGGTGACGCGATAGGCGTTTATGGAACGACGAGTGGAGACCTGTCGTTGTCAGCGATGAGAGTCGCTTCTACCTCAGTGCCAATGATGGTCGTATGCGTGTGTGGCGTCTTGCAGGTGAGCGCCAAAATCAGGAGTGTGTACAAAAGAGGCACAAAGGGCCAGCACCCGGTATCATGGCTTGGGGAGCAATATCCTACAGTGGTCGTACTCCTGTGGTGATCGTCGAGGGAATATTGAACAGTGCACAGTACATTCAAACCCTCATCCAACCTATCATGCTACCGTTCATGGACTGGCAAAGTGATGTGCTTTCCCAGTAGGAAAATTCCCGTACACATGTATCCCGTGCCGCCCAATGTGCTCTTGAGAGTGTACGTCAACTACCCCGGCTAGCATGATCCCCAGGTCTGTCTCCCATTGAGGATGTTTGGGACCGGATGAAACGTCATTTTGCGTAGTCTGCACGTGGGAAACCTCCTGGAATTCCGCTATTGTCTACTCAACGCCTAAAGCTTGTAGCTGGCCCTACTTACCACACTAAAAATAGTGGGAAAAATATTAGACAGAACGCCAGAATTCACAGTCCCTGCTCTACCATCCAGAAAGTTTACGACAATACATCATAAAATGATTGTCACTTAGCGACGTGTGACAAACTAGTATCGTCGCACCATTTCCACTCAAAAACGTGATGCATTACGAGTAAATAGGCAGACTAACCCATTGTTGCCCATTACACGATTGCCAACCAAACGCTGAAAACAATGACATCCACGGAACATCTGCAGGCACGTTTTTGCAGAAAATAATTTCAGGAACTTTTGTAGCTGTGTCTACAAAGCTATCGGTACTAATTTGTGCATAGGGGCGATCGTGAGAACGTTAATGTCTGAAAAGCGATTTTCCACGTTACTACCACCTCTTGTCGTGACTGGGCAAGAGATTTTACTAATAACACAGTCTGTTTATCGTGTTCAGTGGCTAACATGTGCCGGGTGTGGTCGTGCTAACGAAGTAAGTTAACGAACTTCTTCAGGAGCAAGTGCAGGTACGTGGGAAATATACGCACGAGGCATTATCGTCCTTGAAGAGCAAATTTCCCTGAAAATGTAAGTACGGCGACAGAGTGAACTGGATGATGGTTATGGATGTATTCTGCACTATTCAGTCCTCCCTCAGCAAGCATCACACACGTTCCATCGTTGTAGGCTAACGACCTCCTCTCCATGCACTCCATGATGCCACGGATTAAAGTAAGAGGTACAGTTGCCTGCAACCCAGCTTCTAGCATATGGTTCCTAATGCTATCAACTGACACCCTAAATGATGATCGTCAATTAATCACTTGAGGCTACTGTCTGATGTTGGTCACCAGGCGACGACATTGTCAACCTTCCATGGAGCACTACATTTGGTAATGATACAATGCTATCACCTCACGTCCAACATGATGGGCATTAATTCAAAACAGTTCATCCTGCCACCTGTACATTACAGACTTGTTGAAATTTAATTAAGTAATAAAACTGAGTTGGTCGATACTGTTATATCACACAAAAATGGTTCGCTCAGTAAGCCAACAGGTTTAAACTGGCATCCAGCCATCCAGATTTAGGTTTACCACGATTTCCGTAAATCGATCCAGGCAAATGCCGGGATGGTTCCTTTGAAAGTATACGGCCGATTTCCTTCCCCATTCGTGACACATTTCCAGCTTGTGTTCCCTCTCTAATGACCTCAATGTCGAAGGAAATTTAAACCCAATGTCCCTTTCTTCCTACAATAAGGCAACGGTCGATTCGCATCCACCATCTTCGTCAACTTCGTTAGATTTCCGTCTCTAATGACCCCTACAATGATCAGTCAGAACATTATGACCACCGACCCACTATCGATGTAAACCCGTCCAGGCGACAGAAACGTCACCTGGCGAGGAATGACTGCTTGTCAGACGCACTCACGATGCATGTTGTATCAGTGAGTGTGCTGTGGTCTGGATGTTGTGTAGTATAATTTTTTGCTGTTGGGATGCACGTGTTTTGTTCATGTGCTGTCCATCATTCAAGACTTGTAGTGTTGTGAAATATGTAGGATCAGTATTACTGCAGTTGTACTGTGCAAATTATGTACTTTTAGCCTGTTACCATTGAGTGCAAATGAACTTTTACAATATATAGGGGCTCCAGGTTGATTGAAAACGTAGTTACAGAATTCCTGGGCACAGAGGACACACAAGAATAACTACATTTGATCGTTTTTAGTGTTCTGAACCTCAGTCGGTAACAACGGTACCCTTATAGGATCATTTTGTTATTCGTCTGTCTGTCTGTCTGCTTGCCTGTCCGACTGTTAAAAACCTTTTTCCTCAGGAACGGGTCAACGTGTCAAATTGAAATTTATCTCATATACTAAGATCTTCAAACTTAAGATTAGAACATTCTCCCAAATTTTCGAATTTTCGGCAGTGATATACTGCCAGTCTCATTGTCAATGATAGGATAAGCATCTTAGAGATTCTCTATTCTCGGGATGGATGAACAGGGTGCTCGAAAATTCCCGTTACAAACTTCTAAGAATTGTAGAGTATGTACATAATATCTTGAATAGGAACCCGACCCGCCAGGGTAGCTGAGAGCACTACCGCGCTGCTTCCTGGACTCGGGTAGGCGCACCAGTCCCAGATCGAATCCGCCTGCCGGACCAATGGCGAGGGCCAGTGTGCCGGCCAGCCTGGATGTGGTTTTTAGGCGGTTTTCCACATCCCGCTAAGTGAATACTGGGCTAGCACCCACGTTCCGCCTCAATTACACGACTCACAAACATTTGAAACACGTTCGCACTATTCCATGGCTTACACTAGAGGCAGACAGCTGGGGTACACTGATTCTGTCCCGGGGGTTACGGGGTGACGACGGGGAGGGCATCCAGCCACCCCTTAAAATTAACATGCCATGTCCGTTTAACCATAACAGCAGATCCTGCAAGTCGGGATTAATGCTTGGAAAGAGAGATTTTGAATGGGAACCCATGAAACGTACCATTTCCGTGCTGCAGCCATTTGAAACATGATTGCTCGGTAGGGATGTAACAGAGTAGTCATGCTGGGGGATGGGTACGTCAGATCTGCTGACATCATTGGATGTCTGTCTTACTATATGACCTGGTTTGAGCCTCATTCACGTGTCTGTGAATATTAAAGCAACATGGTTGAATACATGTTTGCAGAATACACTGACGTGATCCTTCTGAATGGCGAAGCTCACGTTAATGGAAGAAATGCTCGTCGCTTTTGGCAAGATCGCTCTCTATAACGATGGACTCATCGCAAGCCCATTTGCCACAATAACGCAACGGCTTCGAGGAAGGGTACATTCACCGTCAGCAGGCGTGACTGGTGCTCCAAGGAGACGGCAAATACCCGAACTGGAAGAGTCCGTACTCCATCTCGTTGAAGAGAACCCATGAAGGAATACATGAACAATTTTTTTGGCTATTAGCAAGTGGAATTTTAAAATAAGTGGAGTACTGGGTCAAGCTTAATCAGTTACTCGTAAAAGCGGTCGCGTTACCAACATATTATCAAATGGTTGTAGCACAGAAACGGTACGTTTCTGGACATGGGTTCCAGTTCAAAATATTATCTACTCACTCCACTCTACATGTCTTCGAAGTATGTAACGGGAATTTTCGAACACTCTGTGTACATAATTACGTTTGTGGCACCGCCAGCGCGCGAGTACTACTCAATTCACATTTGACAGAAACTGGCTGGCTTTGTTAGAATAAGCGAAGTTTGCTGAGGCTATATTAAAACATGTTTGTGGGAGAAGTGTACGACACTTCTAGACCCACCCACTACCAGCCACTGGCTTTTGTATTGGTGCACCCATGATTCCCTTATTGTGCACTGTTGCGACTGTGAAGTGGTAGTTGTTGGGGTTGTGGAGAAATGAGTAAAGTGGTCGCTACCACGTTCTGGTGCTCACGAGGACATCTTCAACCTCTTGCGAATCAATGTATACTCGAGATTTATCTGTAATGTTCTTGATCTTTTACTAGTATTCCTGAATGTTAGTGAATATTTTCAAATGTTCTTAACCATTTTCGGATGGTCTCTAATACTTCACAGTGTTCTAGATTACCACGTAGCGTTCTTTTCTTGAATGTTTTAGAATATTCTTGAAAGTTCCAGAGTTTCCGTTACCGTTCTCAAATATTTTTTAATGTTTTGAATGTTTAATATTTTCCTGTATATTCCGTAAGGAAATGATTAAACGAATGGCAGAGTACTTTATTTCAAATTTGTGGCACTGCTGCTTGTTTTTTTTTTGTTGAGTCGTCAGTCTTCTGACAGGTTTGATGCGCCCGACACGAATTCCTCTCCTGCGCCAACCTCTTCATCTCAGAGTAAAACTTACAACCTACGTCCTCAATTATTTGCTGTATGTATTCCAATATCTGTCTTCCTTTATATCTTTTGCCCTCTAATGCTCCCTCTAGGGCCACGGAAGTCATCCCCTGGTGTCTTAACAGATGTCCTTTCATCATGTCCCTGCACCACATCTCAAATGCATCCATTCTCTTCTGTTCCGTTTTTCCCATAGTCCATGTTTCACTACCATACAATGCTGTGCTCCAAACGTACATTCTCAGAAATTTCTTCTTCAAATTAAGGCCTTTGTTTTATACTAGTAGACTTCTCTTGGGCAGGAATGCCCTTTTTGCCATTGCTAGTCTACTTTTGTTGCCCTGATTGCTCCCTCCGTCATTGGTTATTTTACTGCCTATGTAGCAGTATTCCTTAACTTCATCTACTTCGTGACCTTCAGTCCTGATGTTAAGTTCTTCTTCTACTTCTCATTACTTTCGTCTTTCTTCGACATACTCTCAATCCATATTCTGTACTCATTAGACTGTTCATTTCATTCAGCAGCTCCTATAATTCTTATTCACTTTAACTCAGGATAGTAATTTCATCAGCGAATCATATCACTGACAGCCTTTCACCTTGAATTTTAGTTCCACTCCTGAACCTTACTTTTATTCCATCATTGCTTCTCTGATGTACAGGCTTAACAGTAGGAGAGAAAGACTACACCCCTTTCTCACACCACTTTTAATCTGAGCACTTCCTTCTTGGTCGTCCACTATCATTATTCCTTCTTGGCTCTTGTACATATTGTTTACTACCCGTCTTTCCCTATAGCTTACTCCTATTTTCATTTACTTTAGTCTTTCTTGGATTAATCTATATCCACATTATGTACTCATTTGACTGTTCATTCTATTCAATTCATCCTGTAATTCTTCACTTTCACTGAAGATTGCTATGTCCTCAACGAATCTTATCATTGATATCCGTTCACCTTGAATTTTAATTCCACGTGTAGGCATCACTCTTGGTCTTCCTCTCTTATAATTCTATCCTCACTCTTGTACATATTGTATATTTCCCGTCTCTTCCTATATCTTACCCCAACTGTCCTCAGAATTTCGAAGATCTTGCACTATTTGTCATTGTCGAACGCTTTTTCCAGGTCGACAAATCCTATGAACGTGTCTTGATTTTTGTTTAGTCTTGCTTCCATTATCAACCACAACGTCAGAATTGCCTCTCTGCTGCCTTTACCTTTTGTAAAGCCACACTGATCGTCATCTATCACATCCTTAATTTTCTTTTTCATTCTTCTGTATATTATTCTTGTTGTTAATTTGATTGTGTGATAATTCTCGCACTTTTCAGCTCTCGTAGTCTTCGGAATTGTGTGGATGTTATTTTTCCGAAAGACAGGTGGTATGTCGCCAAACTTCTACACACCAACATGAGTAGTCGTTTTGTTGCCACTTCCATCAATGGCATTAGAAATTCTGATGGAATGTTATCTATCCCTTCTGCTTTATTTAATCTTAAGTCCTCCAAAGCTCTTTCAAATTCTGATTCTAATAATGGATCCCTTCTCGCTTGTAAACCTCTGTTTCTTCTTCTATGACATCAGACAAATCTTCCTCCTCATAGAGGCCTTCAATGTACTCTTTCCACCTATCCGCTCTCTCCTCTATACTTAATAGGGGAAATATCGTTGCATTCTTAATGTTACTATCCTTGTTTTAATTTCACCGAAGGCGGTTTTTACTTTCCTATATGCTAAGTCAGTCTTCCGATAATCATTTCAGTTTTTGTTTTTTCATATTTTTCAGAGCCATTTCGTCTTAGACTCCCTGCACTTCCTACTTATTTCATTCCTCAGTGACTTTCATATCTTAATTTCTCCGAACATTTTTGTACTCCTTTCTTCCATCGATCACCTGAAGCATTTCTTCAGTCACCCTTGGTTTCTCCGCAGTTACCGTCTTTGTATCTATGTTTTTCTTACCACCTTCTGTGATGGCCCTTTTTAGAGATGTCCATTCCTCTTCAACTGTACTGCCTACTGAGCTGTTCCTTCTTGCTGTATCTGTGACCTTAGAGAACTTCAAGCGTATCTCGTCATCTCTTACTATTTCCGTATCCCACTTCTTTGCGTATTGGTTCTTCCTGACTAATCTCTTAATCTTCAGCTTACTCTTCATCACTATTACATCGTGATTTGAGTCTACATCTGCTCCTGGGTACGCCTTACAGCCCAGTATCTGATTTCGGGATCTCTGCCTGACCATGATGCAATCTAACTGAAATCTTCCCATATCACCCGGCCTTTTCCAAGTATACCTCCTCCTCTTGTGATTCTTGAACCGAGTGTTTGCTATTACTAGCTGAAATTCAGTACAGAACTCAATTATTCTTTCTCCTCTCTCGTTCTTTGTCCCAAGCCCATATTTTCCGCTAACCTGTTCTCCTCCTTCCCCTACAACTGCATTCCAGTCTCCCATGGCTATAAGATTTTCGTCTCCATTTATGTTCTGTATTACCCTTTCAGTACCCTCATATAGTTCATCTATCTCCTCATCTTCAGCTTGCGACCTCGGCATGTTTAGCTGAACTATCGTTATCGGTGTTGGTTTGCTGTTCACAGTAACACACTCTTTGCCCTACCTTTGTATTCATAACGAATCCTACTCCCGTTATACCATTTTCTGCTGCTGTTGATATTACCCTATACTCATCTGACCATAAATCCTCGTCCTCTTTACATTTCACTTTACTGACCCATACTACGTCTGGATTGAGCCTTTGAATTTCCCTTTTCAGATTTTCTAGCTTCCCTGCCACCTTCAAGCTACCGACATTCGCGTCCCCGACACGTAGAACGTTATCGTTTCGTTGGTTATCCAGTCTTTTTGTCATTGTCACCTCGCCTTGCAGTCCCCTCCAGAAGATCCGAATGGGGGACTTTTCCGGAATCGTTTGCCAATGGGGAGGTCATCATGACACTTTTTCAATTACAGGCCACATGTTTTGTGGATACACGTTATGTGTTTTTAATGAAATGGTTTCCAATTCCGTCTGCATGTTCATGCCGTTGATCATTGCTGATTGTTCCGCCTTTAGGGATAGTTTCCCATCCCAAGAATAAGAAAGTACGCTGACCTCTTCCCGCTCCTCCGCCCTCTTTGACAAGGCCGTTGGCAGAAAAAAGGTGACTTCCTAATGCCGGAAGTCTTCGGCCGCCAATGCTGATTATTAATCAAAATTTAAGGGGTTGCGTGTTTATAACCCGGGACCGAGGACATTCGATTAATAATTAAAGGCGCTACGTCAGAGTATTTTTTAGCATTCCAGAGCATTTTGAGCTTGAAATATTACGATATTAATAGATACAAAGGATATTTTCTGAGCAGAACCTGGAACCCTAGACTGACATGTATTAAAATAAGACGTTGTCAATCGCCAGAATATTTTGACGAACAGTTAGGGTAACGATACCTTCATTTTGATTGCTAACACGCCCAGCGATTCTTACAGTACGTTTTGCAGTGGAGGCATCGTTTGGAGCATGGGCTGAGTGCTTGTCTTTACAGAGGTGCCGACTCTAGAGTAGCTGACGTTCGATGATACACAACAATAGGAGCGTCTCACCTGAAGAAGGCCACATAAACCGTCGATGTATTGTGTAAATTTGAATTCAAGATCCAGCCACAAGGCCGATAAGATTAACAGATGTTATTTTATTGGAGAAAGATTACGAAGTAACAACCTACAATAGTGCTTTTTTGTTCGACTCTGTGTTAGACGTTTCGAATTCTGTTGGTGAAAGAAAATGTCATCAGCATAATTTGTTCTCCAACAGAAGAAGAGGTGACAGCTGGAGATACTTGATCATCAGACTAGGTACCAATGTACCAGGTGACTGATGACCACTGCAGTTAAGTCCCATAGTGTTCAGAGCCAATGTACCAGGTCAAATTTCAGAATACTCTACATTGTGTAATAGAATGAGGGAATGTGATTCTCAATGGTGATTCCTCTGCCAGATTGAGTGCTTAAACGTGGTGGTACCCACGGTGGAGGAAGAGGAGATT
Organism: Schistocerca piceifrons; assembly: GCF_021461385.2. NCBI lineage: Eukaryota > Metazoa > Arthropoda > Insecta > Orthoptera > Acrididae > Schistocerca > Schistocerca piceifrons. Next base: position 500,056,671 of record NC_060138.1, on the reverse strand, counting down.
AGTCTTTAACGGCCCGTGGACATCGAGGTGGGACGGAGCACAAGCACGGATCAGGAAAGGATGGGGAATGAAACCAGCCGTGCCCTTTGAAAGGAACCAACGCGGCATTTGTCTTAAACGGTTTAGGGAAATCACGGAAAACCTAAATCAGGTTCGAAGCGTCATCCTCCAGAATATGAATCCAGTGCGCTAATCACTGAGCCACCTGACTCGGAGGCATCCACCCAACCATGATATTCGTGAGTGCTATCTATAGCCACTCTCTTCTATGTTTACACACCTCATTACCGGCAACGCAAATACGGCGCTGTACTCTTAGACACATTTTTAAAAGGCACTTACACTTGAGACGCGACACATACATTTAGTCAATTAATGGGTCGAATTCATGAGAATAAAAAAAAAAGCTTTGCTATCTGATCGTTTGTACGCCCATTGAATTTCCCAGCCAACAATAACTAATGTGCAACACGTGGAAGCTTCACATTCAAAGACTGCAAAACTAGACAATGTAGGAAGTAGAGAATGTATGACGGTACCGAGAACATATTCAGCTCTGATCGGTTGGAGACAGATGCTTTTTTTCTTTTTTTGGCTTTCGTTGCGTGCGAATATAGCCATCTCAACACTGGAAATGTGATTCTGTAGCTTTTTTTGACAATGTGTTGTATTTTTATTGGATAAAGTCGCATCCTGGTACAATGTTTCATAGGCTTAACATAGGACAGATCCCGACATAAAACAAATTTCATGCTCGCAGTAAAGTGAAATGAGTAAAGAAGACGAAAATGTAACACAGGGTAGACGGGTAGTAGGCTGTAAAAATCCTATTAGTTACACAACACAAAATCCGGTTAAGTGCTATTAGGGCTCAATCGCCGAGGGCTCCGTACACAATTATGTACGTATATAGATAATTCACCCATCGCGTGAATCGATAATTTCGCTGATTTTTGCCTGTTATCGATATTGATACTGACAAGCTATCAAAATATTTGCCATAAACGGACGTGTATTTTTATTGCATTGACATAGGAGCTTAAATGTTCTCAACCGCCAATAGATCGTAGGCATTAGTATGTGACATAAATCTGAAAGTGAAAAATCTACCGGTTACTGAGAAAAACAGGTTAACAAACGCATAGACAGACAGTCCGATGACAAATGGAAAAGATTTTTCCTGTGAAATAATTACAAATTAACCAGTTTCGATTTCTTTTCCCTTTAGTAGAACTGTTAAACCTAGCTTCTTCCCAAATTTCATGTTTCTACGCCAAGAGGAAATACCCTATAGGTTTTGATGAGTGAGTTTGCGAGTATCAAAATACGTGACATAAATGGCTGTATCTAATGACAGTCGGGCAGATAGACAGACTGGCAGACGGGAAACAATATCCGTCGCAGCTTTAACGGTGGTTCATTCGCTCCAACCAGTAACGCGTTGCTTGCGGTTGACATGAACGCCCAGCAGCTATATGTAAGGCTTTGTAGTGCATGGTGTTGAGTCTTTCGAGCATACTGTATGAAGCTCATCCGTACACATGTGTCCATAGTCAAAGTGTGTGCTTAGTAGGGACCGGTACAGAATGGTCGCTGTTCGCCGATCAGAGACCCACCATACACCAGTCGTAGCTCTGCTGAAACTGCATGCCTTTTCAAATCTAGTAATAATATAACCGATGTGAGGGACCCATCTTAATTTATTATCGATAATCATCTCGAGGTAGTGTGCTGTTTTGACAACTGGAAAATTACGCTATCTCAGTCGCACTGTTCGGGGAAATGCAATCCTGTGGCGAGTAAAGATCGTTAAGGTAGATTTTCTATCAGAGATTTCCAGGCCACTTTCTGCACGCAAATCATGCACACGCACGAGATCGATGTGCATTTTCAGTCGACAGCACTAAAGAGTACTGACTTCGCAACATATGCAAAAATCGTCTGCGTACTGTAATATTTGGATGTCACTGGCAAAAAAGTCATGAAGGTCCTCAGTAGTGAGACTGAATGACAAGAGAGCAAACACTCATACCTGCATGAGCCTCTGCTACATTCTCTGAGTCCCAGTCAAATTCCGTCTAGCAAAATGATAGTCTTCCCATTGGTCAGGAAGCTTATAGTGTTACGGACGACTGGTTTTGGAATTGAAGTTTCTGCAATTTTTTCCTAAGACTGACAAGAAAACTTTGTGTATGTTTTCGTCAAGCCTATGAAAGCAACGGAGAGATTTAGCTGTATTTGAATTACTCACAGAATGATTTCAGTTGTCCTTTTTTCTCTGCGAAACCCAAATTGTTTTGCTGGTAATAGTATTTTGTTTTCATACCACCATTCTAAGCGACAATCCTTTGCTTACCTTCGTCGAATAGGGTAGTAACGTTATAGGCCGATGCGAGTGGGGTTTATCACATCTTTTTCCCGGTTTGTGAAGAGGACAACACGAAATGTTTTCATGTTTTCAGTGAGTAGATCTGAATCTTTTGAGTCCACACGCTATTGTAAATTTCGAGCAGCATGAGTTTTCCTTTGTGTGGGATGTGTCATGGCATTGTGTAGTCAGTCCGGGCCAGGTGCAGCACTCTTCCCTTGGGAGAGCACAGTCTGTGTAATTATACTGTTGTTCTCTTTGCATTCCGCCTCGTTTTCCTGGCCTATTACGTCAGGTGGGCCTATCATATACAAGAAAGATTTTAAACATTCTTCGGATGGTGGGGGTGTGTGGATGCATTGTCAGACCATTTTTCATGTTACTTATTATATTCCAAATCCTAGTTAATTGTGTTTCTTTTCAGACCGCAGTGCAGACATTTTACCAAGATTTTCTTTCTTTTTGCACTTGAAAATTTTCTTTGCCGTAGCTTGTGTCTTCTTAAGAGGAGTGAAGTTCGTCTCATTAGAGAGATTTTTGTGTTTTCTTAATGCCTCCCTGCGTCACATTCTATATCCCACCAACAGGGTGATGGCCTATGAGTAGTTCGCTTGCGTCGTTTTCGATGTGTTGAGACATCCGCTACACCACTAATAAGATCCCTCAGTCTCTTCCGGGATCCCAGTTTCGATGATCGATTTCAGTTTGTCTTCCAGCAGTGTTCCGTATACGTTCCAATTGGCTTTGCTTGTGTTTCATATCCGGCTGATGGGTGTTTCACAGTCTCCCTACGTTGTGCGTTTATTATGATTTGAAACGGTAAGTTATCTGAACCTGAAGTATCCGATATCAGTTCCCATGTTGTTCCGGTAGACAGTGCAGGGGATGCTATGTTCAATGCCACCACCGTCGGGACTGCATTTCGTCGGACTATTCGTATTGGTGAGCCACCGTCTAGCACCATAACGTTTTACGAATCTAATACATCCAGTAGTGTCTTTCCAACTGCTTTGGCAGTTCCGAACCCCCCCCCCCCCCCCCCCCCAATGTACGATGGTAAAGTTACTTAGTAGCAGAAAGGATTTCCCGATGGAATCAATTGTTGTTGTTTACTATTGTTTGGGAAATCCGTCGTTAGGTGCTTTGTACGCTGAGACCAAATGCAGGTGCAAGTCTTTGATAAACAGACAGATATCCGCCATTTGCAAAGGATCGTTCTGAGTGTCAGAATAGGGAATTTGACTGTTTTACGCTTCTAACATGCTTTTTTCCTTCTTCAATTTCAGCAGTTTTCCATAATAACGGAAATGAAATTCAAATAATCTGAAAGCCCGCTAAAACACTCTATTCGAAGCGTATGATGCCTGCGACGTCACTGGCTAACTCGCTGTTCCTACTGCCATAATGTCAATTCACAGTGATTTCTTGATTTGGAATTTACCTCTCGAAAGATGGGTTACAAATGGTGTGTAGTACCATATACCTGAAAGAATCTTTTAACTTCTTTGAAAAACAAGTCTACATTCCCCTCATATGAAACCCAAATTACAATTACAAAATTTCACCACACCGATCAGAAACAGAATATTACTGTGTTTTCCTCGCTGTTTACATGTGGTTACATCTGCAGTCGCTGTTCACACACGTCACGTTCAAAAATATGTTTTTAGATAATTTCACAACACACTTTTTTTACTTTATTAGAAACAATGTTTTTGTCTTCGTACTGTCCAGATAGGATCCTCTTTGTTTAAGCTTTTGCAGTTCCGTCATCTACATCTACGTGGATACTCTGCAAATCACATTTAAGTGCCTGGCGGAGGGTTCGTCGAACCACCTTCATAATTCTCTATTATTCCAATCTCGTATAGCGCGCGGAAAGAACGAACAACTATATCTTTCCGTACTAGCTCTGATTTCCCTTATTTTATTGTGGTGATCGTTTCTCCCTACGTAGGTTGTTGTCAACAAAATATTTTCGCATTCGGAGGAGAAAGTGATTGGAATTTCGTAAGAAGATTCCGTAGCAACGAAAAACGCCTTTATTTTATTGATGTCCAGCCCAAATCCTGTATCAATTCAGTGACACTCTCTCCCATGTTCAGCGATAATACAAAACGTGCTGCCCTTCTTTGAACTTTTTCGATGTACTCCCTCAGCCCTACCTGGTAAGGATCCCACACCGCGCAGCAATATTCTAAAAGAGGACGGACAGGCGTAGTGTAGGCAGTATCCTTAGTAGGTCTGTTACATTTTCTAAGTGTCCTGCCAATAAAACGCAGTGTTTGTTTAGCCTTCCCCGCAACATTTTCTATGTGTTCCTTCCAATTTAAGTTGTTCGTAATTGTAATTCGTAGTATTTAGTTGAATTTACGGCCTTTAGATTTGAGTGATTTGTGGTGTAACCGAAGTTTAAAGACATCCTTTTAGCACTCATGTGGATGACCTCACACTTTTCGTTATTCAGGGTCTACTGCCAATTTTCACACCATTCAGATATATTTTCTAAATCGTTTTGCAATTTGCTTTGATCTTCGGATGACTTTAGTAGTCGATAAACGACAGCGTCATCTGCAAACAACCTAAGACGGCTGCTCAGATTGTCTCCCAAATCGTTTATATAGATAAGGAACAGCAAAGGGCCTATAACACTACATTGCGCAACCTTACAGAAAGTAAGTATGCTTCAGACGCTAACGTGAGTTTACACTCACAAACATTTAAATTTGAGACTCCTGCATGTTGTATACAGTTTATACCTGTCCCTATAACCTCATCGTCTTGCACCAGGTTGCACTGTCGGCGCATCGTGATATCTTCACTACTTGCAATGCTTTCCAAAAAAAGTGAATTACTTGTTCGCAAAGTAAATGCATGTATGCTCTATTGTCCATTTTTCAGATTAAGACTAATGTGAAGCTATATACATCCCATAATCTAAAAAACTGCTACAATCAGTTCTTGCTAACGGTATTTTCATATTTCGTGTATAACATTTAAAGATATACGATCCTCGCAGGATTCGAACATGTGACCTCCTCTTCTACATTCCAATGCGCTGTCCGTTGCGCCACGAAATGGGTTCTCTAGGCAATGTCGTTGCGGCGTGTCTTGTAGAGAGAAAATCAGCACTAAGATTTACCAACAATAAATTATTGTGCTTTGGGTTGTAGCTCATGACTAAGAGTCGACAGTTTGTTTATAATATACGGACCCATTAACAAAAGTTCTACAATTCCTTAGTTCTTAGCGTGTTTAATTATGTTACAGTGACCTGGGAAAAGAACGTCCGACGTTGCGCAATCGCCGCTCTAAATACGTGGAGCATAAACTGATCAACTTTCGCGATGCTTCCCCTGTCAGCTTTCACAAAATTCCTTTCTAGGATTACTTAAAAGTTGTAATATGTTTGCAGAAAAAGTACATGACAACCTCGTAACTTCGGCTCCTATAACACACGTATAGCTTCGTGTTACTCCTAGACTGTGACATCATCAGAGCATCAGACAACAATTGAGAGTTTTAGATCACTTGACCAGATCTTGATACTAAATGATTTTTAAGCTCCAATTACGTAAAAATAGCAGATATTTTGTGAGAATATCGACCATAAATGCTATTTAAATGTTGCAATCAATCAGAATAACAACAATCCGAACCATATTTTTAACATAGGAAAATAGCCTATTGACAAACGGAAAAGTGGATCTCTTGGTTCACCTCCAACGCTGCACCGCAGTAACCATAATGTCCATCCTCAATAATAACAGACGGCCGCTCCCGCTGGAGGTTCGAGTCCTCCCTCGGGCATGGGTGTGTGTGTTGTTCTTAGCATTAAGTTACTTTAAGTAGTGTGTAAGTCTAGGGACCGATGACCTCAGCAGTTTGATCCCATAGGAATTCACACACGTTTGAACATTTATAACGACAGAGTAGCCCGGGAGGGCGAAGAAGTCGTTTGGTTTTAACCATGTTTCGGTTATGGCACATATGTCTACGTTAGCTTTGAGCAGAAAATGTCGAAAGCTGTCTTTATTTCCGTTGAACGATCTTGCATTCCATTAGATAATTTTATAGGCCATTTTGGCTCCAACATATTTTGAATTGCAATTGGCCAAGATTAGCCTGCTGGTACGATATATCAGTCATCACAGCCACAATTACACTTAAAATGTTGTTAACGAGATAGTTCCCAACATCACTCTGTTGACTGAGTCTATGAATTTGTGATGGATAATGGGTGAGAACCATTGGAGCAGAAGGAAAGCAACGTTCTGGTTCTCATAAATAATCGCGGAGGACTGCACTTTTGTGGGGTCCTCTATGTTCTGCGCGTTGCTGGTGGTATCGTTGGGCGTGCTGTATTTGTGGAGAGGGTGGTGAATCCACTGGAGTCACCGTCCCTGAGGCGTCTGCAGCGTTATCGTCGTAGCATGGGTTGGTGGTGCTGGCATTTGCATTGTGCTTTGCTTTGAAACTCTGTACCCAGTCTCGTAATCTTTGGGGGAAGAAGTAACTGCATTTACATAAGGCCTGTTTTCCAATCACAGCTGCAGCTTCTCGAAAGGAAATACTCTTCATTGAGGGACATAATTTTGTTAATTTAATTGTGTTTCCGGTACATTTGCCATATTCGAGTTAAGTTACTGTGACCACTGGTACAGATTGGTTGACTGGCCCTCCCACAGGCATCACTTGTGTGTGGGTCTGCAGAGTTTGCACAACTTGTCTTACTTCCGCACTGGTTGCAGCCATGACCAAACCGCGAAATAATTATATCACTGTAAGACGGAGGGTACATGCACTGTACAGCGAACCCCTTGAATATAAAGAAACTGTGCGAGCTGATTCGATCGAAATGTCACAGCACAATCTGAGGATGGCTCTGTTATCCGTCCAAGTTTATAGTTTTACTAAATCGCCCGACGGCAGTAACTTCGCAGCAGTTTGTCGTTTCTATTAACAATTCGTCCTCCGTAAGGATGATTTTAACATTATTGATGGTGCCTTGTTTAGCAATGAAGAACTTCGGAATATAGGCCTCCAAATGTGTCATGTCTTGGAGTTGAATGTTGACCCAAGGCTTTGGTAGTTAATCCTGACACACCTTGAACTTACATACTTTTTTTCTCAGTCGACGTAATATTGATTTTGTGCTTGAATAACGACTCACATTCCCGTCTAATAAATGTGCCTAGCACCATAGGGTGGAGCCTTCATGTGTGTCTGTCTCTACTTTCAACAAACAAGGTAGAAGACCATTTGTTGGTACTTGCGTATGATTTAGCAAAGCAACTTACATGTTGGTGGGTCACTTTTCCATTCTAGCTCGTTGCTCGTCGTGCCTTCCCTTCTCCGTCCAGTCCCGTTGACGATTCTGCTTGGGCTGCAGATGTCTTGTACTTCCGTCCACAGATGGTTGGTGTGTGTCACATTGTGGGACTCTATGATTACGTTTCTAACCACTTCATTGATGGGTGCATGATGTGCATCAGTATCCATTGCGACACTGAGTGGCTGGTTTGGCGAAACGTGTGGAGCAGGAAGGCCGTAATCGCAATCGTCCATGTTGGTTATTGCAGCGTAGTACTAGTTTTAACAACGTGGCAAAGCCTACGGAAGATAGCAAATACCGGTACGAAGTATCACTGTCTACACTGTACTAGCACTAGCCGTGTAGGTTCGAATCCTGCCTCGGGCATGGATGTGTGTGATCTCCTTGGGTTGGTTAGGTTTAAGTAGTTCTAAGTTCGAGGGGACTGATGACCTCAGATGTTAAGTCGCATAGTGCTCAGAGCCATTTAGCCGTGTAGGAAATGTTTACACCTTATTAGTGCGCCGATGTTATCCCTTCCGCGTCGCACGGCGAACTGCACGTGAAGGTTCGCCTCTGCAAGAGAAAACACGTTTATATGTACCTGTGATGTCTACAGTCATATGATAGCATATGAAGTCCAACAATGTTTAGAAATTTGAATGGTTGCCCCAAAATTAAGTGCAAGTACTCAGAAAGTGCGCATAGAAAGAGACAGGCACCCAACACGTAGAGTGTCGACTTCAGCTCTTTCCTACAAGCCACTTTTGCTGTCTGTTTCGTGATATAGTACCATGTTGAATATCGTTTAACAATAGATAGTAAAGTATCTGTTTCTCTGAGTGGTCTGAAGACATCGCGAACAAAAAGTGTCTCGTAATGGAATGAATATTGTAATAGCTATAGAGATCATTTTTGTTGCAATGTATCGTCGTTAAACGGTTTGGGATTGGCTAACTAATATAAAGCGTTTAAGTCTGGACCGTTCTTATAACTGACGAAAGTCTATGTTGCCGCTCTGTTACACATTCATTATTTTTTATTATTTTTTTTACAGGAGAATATGTAGGACTACTTTTACGTGACATAATATTTCTTCAAATAATCCAAGATTTTCTTCCCAATTAGTTTCATATCGTCAGTATCAACCATAGATCAACTTGTTCCTGGTGTACCATCATCGAAGGTGCACTTCATGTTACTTGGCTTCCATCTCAAATTTACTTTCTATTTTTTGTATTCTTTTGTAAGTTTGCAAGAAAGTCCATTGATTATAGTCAAACATATCACCTCACACAGGCCGATGAAACTGAAACATAATGATCAGTGTCTACTGCGAGGACGGATGCCGCTGTGTCGTGTTACGTGCATATTACACTGTAGGGAAAGTACGTGAGTAGGGCAGAGACAAGGGGGTGGGAGGGTGGGGTGAAGGTATCGTTCTAGCGACCACATGGGCGGCAAATAAGGAAATCCACTGACATAAGGGCAGATTGTTATGGCCCGGCGTCTGGGAACGAACATCTTAGATGCGGCGAAGTTGGTCAGCGAGTGTTACTGCCGTGAGCATCTATGGAAGGTGGTTGAAGAACGATGAAACCACGAGAAACCAACGAAGTGTTGGTTGCCCAAACGTCATTACGGGACGCAGAGGTCGGCGGCATGGCTGTTTTGCAAAGCAGGATATGGAGCGATATGTGTCACATCTGGCCAGAAGATACAGTGCTGGTGTACGCATAAGTGTGTGGGAGCAGGCCGTACACCGCCAGTTGTTGAAGACGGATCTCCACTGCAGGCGTTACTCACCTGCTCTCATATGGATCCTACGACATCATCAGTAACGACTTCACTGGGCACGGGTTCTTCCAGATTGGACCGTAGATCAATGGGTGTCTGTAGCCTGGACGGGTGAATCGCGTTTATGGTTCAAACGGCTCTGAGCACTATGGGACTTAACTTCTGAGGTCATCAGTTCCCTAGAACTTAGAACTACTTAAACCTAACTAACCTAAGAACATCACACACATCCATACCCGCGGCAGGATTCGAACCTGCGACCGTAGCAGTCGCGTGGTTCCAGACTGAAGCGCATAGAACCGCTCGGCCACTCCGGCCGGCAATCGCGTTTACGGTTAAACCAGGTCGACCATCATGTCCGAATACTCCATCGTCCAGGCGCACGGATGCTGGAAACGTGCACCGCTTTACGGATACAGGCCGGTGCTGGTAGTATTGTGCAATGGCGGATATTCACCTGCCTTGCTTGCACATGACATGTGGTGATAATCAGTCACCACGACATCTGTGGACTCTACGTGAACATCATTGCGGACCACCTGCATCCCTTCGAGCTTGATGTCTTCCTTGACCGTGACGGCGTCTTACAAAAGGTCAGAATCGTGTTACAGTGTTTTGAGGAGCGTTGTAGTAAACTTGCGTTGATGTCTTAGGCAGCAAATAGGCCTGATCTGGAACATATTTGGGACACTATCAGGCACCAGCTCCGCGCCCACAAACCACCGGTGTGTAATTTAAGGGAATTGAGTGACCTGTGGTGCCGTAAGTCTCCGACAGCTTACCAAGGATTAGTGGAATGCGCGCAGCACGGAATCGCTGCAGTGTTGCGTTGGAGCAACTCGCTGTTATGAGGTGGCCATGTTTCGACTGACCAGTGAATACTTCAAACGCTGCCATCAGCTCGAATGAAATGGGAGAGCACCAGGAAAACTAATAGAATATTTGCCTGTAAATCACATGATTAGTTAATATTTAATTCTACGGAAACAGGAGGGAAGGGAGTGTCTGTCATTATAAAATAAATTATTCATTGTCTAGTATTGCTGTACTATACTGACGACGGTAAGCACGCGATATGCTTTGCTCTGGTGGAGGCCTAAGCAGAATTTGTCGTCATGGCTATAAATCACAGTAATCGTTTACACATTGTGAATCTGATCGGAAAGTGCAGAAACAGCCTGGCATTGTTTAGGCACAAGAAACCACGCAAAAATCACAACGACACCCTCCGAGGACCTCAGTTCACTGACGAAGAGAAACGATATTATATTTAATTAAGTAATTCACCATCCACCTTGGCTCCGACATAGGTTGGTGCAGTTTTTAAACTCATTATTTTCACGAAGAATACTTGAGTGTAGCAACAATATTTAAATAATAACAAAAAAGTGAGATCATAGGCACTACTCAGAAGTCTTTGTAATACTCGTATGTCAGACAAATTTTTATCGTCACTTTAATTATGCGTCTTTCATTGCGACTGAACGTATTTTATATATTTTACTCTCCTCTTTAGGTGCTCAAAAGTAGTGTACAGGCCACTTGAGTTTAGTTAGTTTTGTTAAATAAATTAAAACTATTTGGATGATCGAACAGTTTGTCTCGTTATAATCAAAATTTTTATGTTGCTTTTTCTGAGTACGTCAAGTAGATCAAAGCATAGAGACTTAAATTTAGAGGACTGCTGTTGCATGTCTGCAAGTGCGATTACCATGCATCTGTTGGCGGCGGCAGCAGTAGCTGCCATGTGTTTATAACCACTGCCAATGTCCAGAGTCTTGCCGGCTGTATTTTATTCTTGTTGAGACCGACACTCCATTTGATTCTTTACAGCAGAAGTGTGCAAAATTCTGAACGGAAGCCACGCCACTGGCCTCTCCCGTTTTTATCAGTCCTTTCCCTTGCGTCTGGCTCATTCTCGTAGGATGTCCTGTGCCTTAGGTCTCTCTGTCAAGCAGTGACGTTAATTATAAAATATCGCCGTGTAAGTGACTGCGATTAGAGCTACAAGGTCAAACCACCTAAATGTGCCTTTCAGAGGCATCTCATTAATTAGAAATGTTTTGGTCGTTAGAATTACAGCTCAGTCACTACTCCTGCCTAGAGTGCCGAACTTGGTGTTTCAAACGATTACAACCTTTGCTTTGCATAAAATCTCCATTGTGCATGTCGTAACGCGCGTCTCGAGATTCTTAGTTGGAAATACACTCCTACGTTTCCCATCCACAAGCAGAGAGCAACACATTAGCAATCTCCAAAGAACTGCTTTTGCAGGAAAATGCTCAGGTCCATTAGCACGTGTCTTCTGTACCCACCCAATAAGACAGCAATCTTCCTCTTTCACTGCACCTCCGTCATGCAGAATCATTAAAGACCTACATACACTTTTTAATATTCAAACGGGATCGGGCTTATCTCCCTCTCTCCTAAGTGACACTCTACACCTTACGCTGTACACAAAGATGAATAATTACCTGTAGAAACACAGGGCGGTGAAGAGAGAAAACTTCACTCAAATGAAATACAGTTATTAAACACACAGGAACAGTAGTCTGATGTTGGAAACGATGTCCTTGTACATCGTATGGCGTTAACTACGCTTGTCCAAATGCCACTTAACGTTTCGGTTAGTGCCTTGGAGATTACATCTGGGAGATATGTTCTTTTTCGTATTTATTCTGATAGCCCCTTGCGTAAACTCTGAAATAATCTATGTATAACGTCGGTGAATCGTTCTAGAAATCTCCTAGTTTCATGTTGGATTTAGAAAGTGTGTGCAAATGTCTCCTTTAAGACATGTTTACAGAAAGAAAACACAGACAATGAAACCTGGGAAACACAAAGACCACGCAATATCACTGTTACGCGAATGACCTCAATTCTAAACTATTGCAAAACAAGTTATATGACGTGACTATGATGTTATATGCTTCTCATGTGCCTAGTTATACAGAAACTTTCAGGAACAGTAACAAGCCAAGGTATCATAATCGCACTTCCTTTGTTAGGTTAAAAGAAAAATGGTCCGTTAACATAATGGAGTGACACAGAATACAGTACTTTTCGTACTATATAATGAAGACGATAATAATTTTACAATGCTATACAACTAATGAACACCGCTTTTACGCCGTGGAGGCCAATTAATATGAGATACATGCTACGTCGTCCCTCTCTTAGCCGCCATAGGCTGCACTGAGGGCAAATCATACAACATTTTCAGAGATGTGGCGATAGATCGAACATCTTCTGGAGCTACGGGTTTTCCTCTGGTACATAGAAATTTCCCGGGTCTGTGCCTAATGCTGTACGATTTTCGAAAGATTTAAGCATTACTCGCTGCTGCTGAGGTATATGGTTAAGACTATCGCCGCAAATAATTTTCACTAGTGAAACGCTCTGAAACGAGATGGAGGTAAACCGAAGCTTTCGAGAGATCAACCTCATCCTCTGGATTCCTCCAGCCATTTTTGTGGCTCAAATTGTTTCCTTCACCTTAACGCTGGCTGGACGGTTCTCAGTCCACTGGGAAGGGGATTGTGTCGTCGACCGTCGACTGCTCTCCTGGCCTTCGAAACCGAAACCGAGGTTCTCTTTCAAATAGTTTTCTTCATTTGCCTTCACGTGTCTGAATGGGCCTCGTTCCAGTTTTTCCATCAATGGAAAGCTTTGTTTGTGCCAGTGACTGAACCTGGGCTCTGCATGACACCCCAACCAAGCTTTCCACTCAGCTACTGACACAGTTTCCCTGTCTACGGTAACTGAAATTCTTTTGGTGGATACAGTCATAAACATGACATTGACTTCATCTTACATCCAGGGTTTAGTGTCCTTGTTAAATTTTCGACAAAATTCATTCGAACACATATTTACCCAGCAATCTCTGGGGGTATAGGACGGCATCAGATGTGACCATATAAATAATTTTCGTAATCCAGCGAATAGACCTATAAGTTAGGAGGATTCGTTTGGAGTAAAGGTCGAAGAAGAGAGATGTTCACACGGCAAAGGGAGTCATAGGGTAACCTGACGCAACCAGAGGTAAAGTCATAAAGAGATACCTATACAGTACTCTTAGCCTGTAGCAATAACAACGCTGTACACTCTCCAGTCACATCAACGTTGACGTCTGTCAAAATGCTGAATAACCACTTTTTGAAGCGCGGACGGCTGTGAGACGTGCAGGAAACGAGTCAGCGACGTTCTGGAAGGTACGGATGGCGATGTCAAGCCGTGCCGACTCCAGCGCAGTGGTCAGCTGTTTCTCGGTTCAGGATTCATGGCGCGGACAACCCGGTGGGAGGTGCTCCCACGGATTCTCGATTGCGTTTAAATTTGGGAAGTATGGTAAACTGAAACAGGTGCTCTTCTAACCACCCAAGTACACTTCGAGCAGGGGTGGATATGGTCCCCATGATAAATACATGCAAGCATTGATCCACAGTGACTTCCAGGACAACATTTCGCAGTCAACAATGCTCTCTCCTCCGGCCTGGATCCTTCCGACGATTGTTGGACGTCCAGTTGCGGTACTGGTGTGCAAATTCCAGACTTCGACGAATGAACAGCAGTCAGTCCGCATGCATGAACCGGGCGCCTGCTGTGGAGGCTCATACGCAGCAACGTTCACAGCCCTTGGTTCATGTAGACAGTCAGTTCGCCAGTACACATCTCCGTAGCCGTCGTTCACCCCTGTTTATGTGGTGCACCCCAGTTGCCTCGGCGACTGTTGTGGACAGCGCCATTTTGCCATGCATGATATACTTTAACCACGGTGGCACACGAACGGTTTACAAACTTAACCGTTTCGGAAGTGCTCCTTTCTTGGCCCGAAAATCAGTGATCATGCCCTTTACGTTATGACGACGATCGCATTGTTTTCCCCCATCTCCCCCTTTCCCCGTTGACTTTATGTACTCTACGCTAGTGCTGCCACCTGCTGTCTGTGAATGGTTATTGCACGTTGACATCGACCGTAGGCGATGATCACATTCATGTGACTGGACCGTGTAGTTTCCCCCAGCTCACGAACAAAAGTCTCACTTAAAACATATATAGACCACATGGAGAACGATTCATTATTTGGTTGATCAGAATAATACCTGAGCTCCATTTGTGTGACTGTGAAGGAACTCCAGATTATGCGGTTGGAGTGTGTAGTAGACTCTCGGTTGTGGTAGATTATGATAGAAATTTCTTCCAGAATCAAATAGTGTGGACATTACTATGGGGTGTTTTCGCCATTCACCTCCATCACGGCTGAACTCTGCTGGGGACACCTTCCATGAAGTGTCTGAATGTCTGTGGAAGAACAGCAGTCCAATCTTCCTCAAGAGCCGAAACCAAGTAGTTGGAAGCCACGGTCTGCAGCGAAGTCGACCTTGTAACTAATCACAAAGGTGTTCCATATGGCTTTAGGTTCGGACTCTGATATGTCAGTTCATCTCAGGAATGTTGTCCACAAAACATCACACTACTGATGCTTTTCTGTCACAGGGTGCACTGTCACGCTGATACAACGATCGTTTCTGAACTATTGCTCTACCGTCCACAGTACATAATGATGTAAAATTTGTATCCTTCCGCATTCATCATTTCCTGAAACATAATACGAGAACCGTTCCCGTATCAAGAAAAATACCCCATCCATACTTCACTGTTGACACGACACATGGCGGCAGGCAATAGTTCCCTGGTACTCGCCAAATCCAAACACTTCCATTGCATTGCTACAGCGTACAGTGTAATTCATCACTTTAGGCCACTCTTTTCCAGTCATTCAGTGGCCAGTGGCCTCTTTCTTCACACCACGTCAAGTGTCGCTTATTGCTGACTACAAAACCGTGTGGCTGATTAGAAGTTAGGAGCTGCTCGACCATTGACTCCCCATCTTTCTCACTCCTTTCACATAGTCATTGTGCCAACTGGACTGCTTCTATCACTTTGGCTCATCAGGGATCACCGAAACCAGTTCCCTCTGAGCAGCCATAGCGTACGGATCTCCGTGCCGGCAAGTTCACAGGAGCTCAGTCCGTCAGTTCACCTAATGATGGCGACATGTATGATCGCCGAAATATTGTGCCCGTTGGACACTGTAGACCGGCAGTACACCGTGGATATTTTGATTAACATTTAAATCAATAGACGACCATTGACCTAGCGTCACGAATTTTCGAACGTCCACTGCCATGTATGAAGGCGAGTAACACCACGAGGCCGGCCGGTGTGGCCGTGCGGTTAAAGGCGCTTCAGTCTGGAACAGCGTGACCGCTACGGTCGCAGGTTCGAATCCTGAATCGGGCATGGATGTGTGTGATGTCCTTAGGTTAGTTAGGTTTAATTAGTTCTAAGTTCTAGGCGACTGATGACCTCAGAAGTTAAGTCGCATAGTGCTCAGAGCCATTTGAACCATTTTTGAACACCACGAGTGCTAACGTCGATCGGGGGGTGTCGTCGTGATCGTATTGAATGACATTGAGCGGTCACAGTACGTAATGGGGTAACGGACCGGCGGTAGGGTGCAAATGCGAGGCGGAAGTGGTAGAGTCGGGAAGAAGGTTGCTGACAGCGAGCCTGGCTGTAGCTGGGAGGCGGTGCGCAGTCGTGGGACGGCCGGCAGCCAGGAGCCAGCAGGTGGAGCGGAGAGAGTAGCGGAGTGCCGGGAGGGGGCACGCGGTGCGTTGTTTGCGACTCTGTTGTTATTCCTCCGCCAGCGCGGCAGCCGAGCCGGTGTGTGAGTGCGGGTGTGTGAGCGCAGGAAGCACGCTCCGGCTGCGGCTGCGGCTGGCCGCCAGCCAAGCTCCGCCGTAGGCTGGGCCGCCGCTACCGCCGTACCTGTAGACCTCTAGTCCACGGAGCGTCGGCTGCGCGGGCGGCACGCCTCTCCGATAGCAGGCGGCGCGACAAGGCACCGGCTGCGGGACAGGTAAGTAAGTAGACCGGTCACCTGCCAGCCGCCACCTGCTCTCTCTCTCTGTGTCTGCGCGCGTGCGTGTGTGTGTGGGGAGGGGGAGGCGGCGGGGGCGTTCGGCGAGCGAAGTTTTTCCCTTGTTATGAGCCGTTGAGTGATAATCATTCGCGGGCGCTCCTCTGGTTCAATGGGCAGTTTCCTCTAGCGTTGGTCATTCATTAAAACGTTGCTGCTTTTAGTTTCCCCATCCTGTTTCGTGGCGTCAGCTGAGAAGCTGCTGGAGTAACATACGCAGCGACACTTAAACGGGCCCCGCCGAAGTAGAGTCAGACAGTTTATGTTCTATTGTTGAAGGCGTCGTGCAGCTGTGGCCGAGGTGATGGACATATTGCACCATGATGCAGTCATACGCTCAAATGACTTGTATTAATACCGAAATTTGTTATCGCTTAGCGTCGCAGGAGCAGGAAAAGATGATTGCTACTCCTGTTTGGAGCGTGCTGACAGAGCACGTATGGGAATAAGAGGAGCATCTGTCTGGTTGTAGGTAAACAAAACAAAATTGGCACATTGCTTTAATAACCATCAGTTACCGCAATATTATTGCACCTGAGAGTGAGGCTCGGCTTGTCGTGGGTTTCTGTGCGGCTGATCCCGGCGGAGGTTCGAGTCCTCCCTCGGGCATGGGTGTGTGTGTTTGTCCTTAGGAAAATTTAGGTTAAGTAGTGTGTAAGCTTAGGGACTGAT
Organism: Schistocerca piceifrons; assembly: GCF_021461385.2. Lineage (NCBI taxonomy): Eukaryota > Metazoa > Arthropoda > Insecta > Orthoptera > Acrididae > Schistocerca > Schistocerca piceifrons. The sequence goes on along the minus strand of NC_060138.1, from coordinate 500,039,535 downwards.
GACCGTAGCAGTTAAGTCCCATAAGATTTCACACACATTTGAACATTTTTGTCGTGAATTTTTATGACACTATTTCACGATGACAAGCTGACCCACGCGACAGTATACGCACAGCCGGCCTGGAAGCATTGACAGCGCGATGAGTTTTCATTAGCCACCATTGAATTGTTTACTGTAAGGTCACCACGTTTTCCGGTTGCGGCCGCAGGAGGCCAAGTGCAATAATGTCATGGATGAGCTTATTTTCCGTTTACTTTGCCTTCTTTTTTGTTATCTTGTGTTCACTGCCTAATGGTACAGTGCTTTACTAGCGACATGTTTCTCTTGGGATTCTTACTCGATTTATATTTGTTTCACAATAACGTTTTCAGCATATATACCATTCTCATGTGCGAAGTGTTACGCATTACTGATCTTCGTGTTTGTTGAATATGAAGATGATATCCTTTTAACAGTAACGAATATTTACTGCCGCACTTCATGTAGAGTAATCACACGAGAATGCCATCTGTGTCGAAATCTCGATTGTGAAATATATAAACATATCGAGCAACCGTCCAGTTGGAACATGTTGTAGCTTCGGAAATCGTATTGCCTGTGATCTCAAGATATTTCTACATGTGCACAAAAAGACGAATTTTCACTGCGTTAGTTGCAGTTTTGTTCTACATAGTGAGCGTTTCAATAGTTACACCATCATTGTCAGTGGGATTACGGTATACTTTACTTTTTGTGCTAATGGGCTGAGTTGACGTTGATCACAAGCCAGCAGCTACAGGGGTAAGAGAAGTGTGTAGCTTACACAATTCGTGACATAAAATACAAAGCAATCTGCCTGATGATAAACTAACTGGATTGGAAACGCATAATCAAGGTAACAGCACTGGCGCAGAAGATAGCTTTCTTTGGGCATTGTTAAGTAGCACATATCTCACGTATCAATCAGATTCTGGATGAAACATCGTTTTCAGTTGTCAACTGTCTGAAATTAAACTAAGTGTGTAACTGCAGATTGATGAAGGTCTGCCATGGTGATTTACATGAAGGGCGTGTGTCCATTCGGTTATAAAAATAGAATCGTCACCCTTGCTGGAAACACAAATCTATGCGTTATGTTGATTAATGTTACCTCGAGTCGCCCAGGACTGTGTGTTGTGCTGTCCTCATCCTATCATCCTCATCGACTGCAGGTTGGCGTCAAATTGAAAGACCGGCACCCGGCGAACGGCCTTCCCGACGGGGGAGGGGGGGGGGGGGGCCCTTGCCATACGATTAAATAAAATTAAAAAAAACTTCGATTCTAAGCAGAATAGCTTCACTGTGGCACACTCCTATTTTTCTGCGTGGAAATGCATCGCAGTGCTTTATAACCATTCGCTGTAGTGATTAACATTTTGTGTTCGTCATTTTCACTGATTTTTTAGTTTTTAATTTACTATATATGGGCACTCCATTACTCCAAGGGGGTATAATAAGGGAAGTTGTCTTGACGTTTCAAATCTGAAGTCGACAACCCCCATGTCAGCTGTCCCAAATATCAGCTTCTGTTTGGAACAAATTCGTATGTTACTGATTGCTTTTCCATTTTCTAGTATTGTTCCATTGGGAATAACTTTCCCTTCTCGGCTCTTTATCCAAATTTACTAAAACTGTTAACACACGTTATAGAAAAACTGAAGACCTACGTTGCGAAAAGAAAGAGGTGAGTCAGATTTCTTATTGAGCAAAATGAATTTCCTACTAATTCCTACTTTAACACTTAGCATGATTTGCTCGGCTGAGCCATATGATGCTGTTTATTTCTGCTGCAGTTGGCTGGTGCCTGCCTGCAGCTAGGAGCTGGCCACCCTGTGCGTAGCACACCTAAGATTCCGCCTTATGGAACTGCATAAGAAGTTTATTCCCCATCAGAAGACTCTCGTCTGTTTACACTGGTGAATTATTAAGTACAACTTTCTGCATTCTTGTGGTTATATATGACATTATTCATTAGCTGGCTATGTCGTCAGTTGCGTAAAACATCAATTTATCAGGGACTATTATAGTTCAGACAGCGAAATGGCATAGATAGGTAACAGAAAGTATCAAATGGTTCAAATGGCTCTAAGCATTATGGACTTAACATCTGAGGTCACCAGTCCCCTAGACCTAGAACCACTTAAACCTAACTAACCTAAGGACATCACACACATCCATGCCCGAGGCAGGATTCGAACCAGCGACCGTAGCAGCAGCGCGGTTCCGGACTGAAACGCCTAAAACCGCTCGTCCACAGCGGCCGGCGTCAGAAAATATCGCCCGGTGCAGTTTTGTTATTCAACGCTTGTAAAATTTCTTAAATGGCCACGTAAATGTCCTATATTGAGCAACACTTGTGAAATCCTATCAAAGATTTACTGAGAGAAGATATGTCGGGCTTGGCTAGTACTTGGATGGGTGATCATCTTGGCCCGTCGAGCGGTGTTGGCCAGCGGGCTGCACTCAGCCCTCGTCAGGCCAACTAAGAAGCTTCCTGGTTGAGAAGTAGCGGCTCCGGTCACGAAACAGAACACGGCCGGGAGAGCGGCCTGCTGACAACATGCCCCTCCATATCCGCATCCAGTGACGGCTATTGGATAAGTGTGACACGACAGTCGGTCGGTACCGTTGGGCCTTGCGAGGCCTGTTCAGACGTAGTTTCTAATAGAGCGGTTTAACAATGGCATTTTGCAGCCTCGCGGGAAAAGTATCCTGAGATGGTGATACATTACATATTTTTGAAAAGCCAGTACTTACAATGGGTGGTAGGAATTCTTTAGTGCTACGTAGAGATGTAAATATTAGAACAAAAAGGTACAAGTGCGAGTAGGACTCGTGCTCTGAGGGTTCCGTGCAAACTTAAATATATGTGTAGGTAGTTCGTGTGCATATTTTGATGACTCAGTTTGCCAGTATCAAAATATGTCACATACACGGCCTTGCTTATTGAGTAAAACGGCTCAAAAGCTTAAATTTTTTGTCACCGCCACGGGATCGCAGACCATAGTATTTGACATAAATTTCAACTGGAAACCTCAACCCGTTCATGATATAAATGGGTCTCAACAGACGGACAGGCACACAGACGGATGGAGCACACCATCAAGGTAGCCCAAAGATGGATTACTTAAAAATAACTCTCTGATTAGTGATGCTTACAGCAGTCGTATGGTTCTCTAAACTACATAACGTCTAATTGCTTTCTACACTCAGGCTCATAAATTAAGGATAATTGGAGAATGTGGTGCCACACAATGTGGGACTACACAAAACTGTCGCTAATAGTATAGGCACATTGGAAACACACACGACACAGATCTGTAAGTCCACGGTATTGGTGATAAGTTGAGAAAACCGCCCCGAAACACATGTGCTACAATACGCCACTGTTTCCTGCGATTGTACCCGACATCAATATGAGATATAGTCACCATGCACGCGTACATAGGCCGCACAACGGGTTGGAATACTCTGAATCAGGTGGACGAGCAGCTGCTGGGGTATAGCCTCCCATTGTTGCGCCAGTGCCTGTCGGAGCTCCTGAAGTGTCCTAGGTGTTTGAAGACGTGCAGCGATACGTCGACCGAGAGCATCCCAGACGTGCTCGATGGGGTTTACGTCTGGAGAACAGAGAGGCCACTCCATTCGCCTGATATCTTCTGTTTCAAGGTACTCCTCCACGATGACAGCTGGGAGGGGCCGTGCGTTATCGTCCATCAGGAGGAAGATGGGACCCACTGCACCCCTGAAAAAGCGGACATACTAGTGCAAAATGACGTCCCGATACACCTGGTCTGTTACAGTTCCTCTGGCAAAGACATGCAGGTGTGTACGTGCACCAATAATAATCCCACTCCATACCATCAAACCACCACCTCCCTACAGGACACTAAGGGGTTGGTGTCTGGCAAATGGCTCTGAGCACTATGGGACTTAGCATCTGAGGACATCAGTCCCCTAGAACTTAGAACTACTTAAACCTAACTAACCTAAAGATATCACACACATCCATGCCCGAGGCAGGATTCGAACCTGCAACCGTAGCGGTCGCGCAGTTCCAGACTGAAGCGTCTAGAACCGCTCGGCCACACTGGCCGGCTTGGTGTCTGGTTCCTGGTTCACGCCAGATGAGAACCAGGCGATAGTCCCTATACCTGGACTCGTCCGTGAACATAACTTAGGACCACTGTTCCAACGACCACGTACTGTGTTCTTGACACCCGGCTTTACGGGCTCTCCTGTGACCAGCGGTCGATGGAATGGTGAGATATCGGTCTTCTTGTGGTGTTGTATACTGTGGACGTCCCGGACTGTAGCACCTCGACACGTTTCCTGTCTGCTGGAATCGTTGCCATGATCTTAAGATCACACTTTGTGGCACACGGAGGGCCCGTGCAACGACCTGCTGTGTTTGACCAGCCTCCAGTCGCCCTAGTATTCTACCCCTCATAACGTCATCAATATGTGTTCTTTGAGCCATTTTCAACACACAGTCACCATTAGCACGTCTGAAAACGTTTTCACACTTCCTCGCTGCACCGTACTCTGACATGCACCAACACACCTCTGTGTATGTGGGCTGCTGCCAGCAGGTTAAATGCACCGCATGGTCATACTCCGAGGTGATTTAAACCCGCAAACCGCCCACCACAGCGTTGTTTCACCATGTATCAGCATTATTCTTAATTTATGAGTATAAGTGTACATCCTTGACCGTTTGGAACTTGTGTGGTATATCTAAGAAAAAAGTTACGGTGAGGCTTAATCTTTGCTTTTCCTCCCTCATCAGCGGTCGGCATCAAATTACACGTCACTGTTAATGAGAAGTTCATGCTTGACAGTACACCAGTAAATAAGGAGATATCATATGTGTGGTTTCGGTTTTCCGTATTTATTTACTTGTAAACAATACGGAGTAACCCACCGCCTTGAAATGTGAGGTGGGTCGGTTCTAAATCTAATAGCAAAGACTTTATATTGTTACAGTCTTATTGGTGTGCAGTTGTTAATGTCATTTTAAATAATATAGCTTAGTGGTCAGCGCGGCGGAATGCCGTGCAAAGGGACCCGGGTTTGATTCTGGCTGGGTGGGAGATTTTCTCCGCTCAGGGACTGGGTGTTGTGTTGTCATCATCATCATCATCTCATCCCAATCTACACGCAAGTCGCCGAAGTGGCGTCGGCTCAAAAGACTTGCACCAGGCGACCCGTCTACCCGACGGGAGACCCTAGCCAGACGACATTTAATGTCAGTGATATAAAGAACATAATATATAAAAGTTCTCCAAGGTTACAAAGAATTTAATGCTTTACAATTGTTAAAGTGGTCCTGTGTAATTTGTTTCTGCCTGAGAAGAACATAATATGTAATTTATATAATGCAAACGTCGAAAAATATAATACAGGAAGTGTGGTATAAACAGAGGGAAGTGATCTGCTACATTTGAATGTGTAATATAGTCTAAATAGCTTGTTGGTTGATAATAGCTTATTTCTACATATTTCAGGTGAGACGTTCTCGCTAGAAGCTAGAGCTATTCTCGTTTGAAATGGTGTGTCTTTATGTAGGTTTGTTGTGTTTGTGTGAATTTATATATCACTTGGAATTTTGCATGTCAGGACACTACATGATATTCATTAGTCGCTTATTTGTCTAGTTGTTGGTAGTCATGGTATATTCTGTGTGCTACCTTAGATACATACACTTGCTGTTATACAGATTATATACTGATTGAGCATTTGATACGCATTAGTAGGAATAGAATGTAGTTCACAGTTTCAAGATTATATACTTATTGAGCATTTGATACGCATTAATAGGAATAGAATGTAGTTCATAGTTTCTTGAGTACAGTATTCCTTAAATATCTTAATACATTACATTTTAACTTGCATACATGGTTTACACAGTACATTTAGTATACGAAATGTATTAAGTGTAGCTTTACATAAAGTCTGCACATAGTAAGACGAATAATACATTATTATTTGTGTACAGTGTACTATAAATAATGTACAATGTTTCTTTGGGGGCAAGGAGCCTCGGAATAAAGGTTCTTGGAGCCTTCTCCTCCCAAGCGACATTACCTATTACTAGTATGTGCGCCGGCCATTGTGGCCGAGCGGTTCTAGGCGCTACAGTCTGGAACCGCGCGACCGCTGCGGTTGCAGGTTCGAATCCTGCCGCGGGCATGGGTATGTGTGATGTCCTTAGGTTAGTTAGGTTTAAGGAGTTCTAAGTTCAAATGGTTCAAATGGCTCTGAGCACTATGGGACTTAACTGCTGAGGTCATCAGTCCCCTAGAACTTAGAACTACTTAAACCTAACCAACCTAAGGACATCACACACATCCAAGCCCCAGGCAGGATTCGAACCTGCGACCGTAGCGGTGGCGCGGTTCCAGACTGTAGCGCCTAGAACCGCTCGGCCACCCCAGCCGGCAGTTCTAAGTTCTAGGGGACTGATGACCTCAGAAATTAAGTCCCATAGTGCTCAGAGCCATTTTGAACTAGTATGTGGTTCACTGCTTGTGTCGGCACTTTGTTTTGTTTATGATTGTTACTGTCTGTTCTGTTGTTTGTGGCTGTGTTGTGGATTGGGTTGTTGTTTTGGGTCCCATACGCGTTGAACCCTTCCGAGTCACGTTCACGTAGTGTGTTGGTTCCTTCCACGTTTTTGGAACCTGTGGGCGTGCTTGTGTCCTTCCATGTGGTTTGTTGTGTTGTCTGTGCTTGTCTACACCTTCTTCCATACGCGTTTCGGCGCTTGTATTCTTCTCGTGTTGTGTGCGATACAGTATCGGCTACGCTATTTATTTTGCTCCAGCCATCGGGATTGCGTATTATTTTGGCGATGTCTTGTAGTTCTGTATACGTCTTACATGTGCAAGCGCGTTGCACTGCAGTGTGACAAGTTCTGATTTGTTTCTCCACAAATGCAGTTTCCATAGTTAGTTAGTCCCGTGCGGTTTAAGTGTACCGAGCGCGGACCGTGTCCCACAGGGCGACCTGCTGCCTCTGCTTTTTGTGAGGCGCCGGGCGGTCCGCGGGGAAAGCTGGCCGCAGAGCCTGAAGCGCGGCCTCAGCGGCAGCGGAGCAGAACGCCCCAGGCGCCGGAGATATCGCCGGGCCGGCGGCGGGGCTCCGCAACCGGACGGGCCCCCTTCGATTCCTGCGACCGCTCCACATTCCGGATTCTCGCCAGACGAGGCCACAGAGAGTGCTGCGCAAGGCGCTACACTTGAAGGCTCACGCCCACCATCAACGCTGTGCACGGGTCGGTGCATACAGCACTGGTTGATCGTACAGGAATTCATTCTGCCTAAAAACATATTACAGTCTAGTTCCGGTCGTCCTGTACCCACCCTATGGCGGAGACTTGTTAGCGTATCGAAATTTGTTTTAAAAGTTCGTGCAGTGACTTGGTGTTTATGTGCTGCCAAAAACTTCAGTACACTATGTAACTGTTTCTTAACATTTGTATATCAGTGTGATACCGCTTTTTATTTGTAGTTTTCGTTCAATAAACCCTACAGGTTAATGACACATGGACGACGACCTGGTCCATAGCTTTCTAAAATGAAATAATAACAGTGAAGTATAAAAACCAACATTCAAAATAGCAGTGAAAAGCATAATAATAATTATTATTATTATAGTAACAACGATAATAATAATGTAAGAGATATGGATTGCAGTTTGCGTAACGAAAAATAAAGAAAACGATAACAGCAAGAGCGGAAAACTAATGAAGGACGAATTAATAATTGGCCTTCCTATCTTCCTGTTGTATAGTACATGCACAATAAGCGCAGTTATGTGTTTTGCTAATGACCATCAATGTACATACACTACGATCCAATGACAAAAAGTTTTCTTGAGCGACACAAGCCTGATGTTAAAACAAATAATTCGTGAGGCTAGGGTTGTGACTGTTGGTCTTAATGGGATAGTTAGCGGTCAGCGTTCCGCAGTGGCTTGTAAGTTCCAGTAACGTTAATGACTGGTCTGCAGTACTCAAATTAAAGGTTGAGAGATGATTCAGTTCCCGTTCGGCCACAATGATTTATGTTGTCTGTCCGTAAACCATTTAAGTCGAACGCTTTTAAGAAGTGACACTTCAGGTAAGGTTATCCATAAGCAGATACGCTGCCAAGTCACAGTAGTGTGACGACCTGTCGAAACCCTTAATAACCACCATTTGCACGCGGACCGTTGCCAGGCGTGCAGAAGAGAGTCAATGAGTTGCTATGAGGTACCGACAGAGATTTGAAGCCACGCTGACTCCAGTGCCATGGCCAGGTGCCATAGATTTCTAGGCTGAGAATCCATACAGATGATCGAAATGATCCCAGTAATTATCGATTTGGTTTAAAGACCGGCGAACCTTGCTGCCAGGAGAATACGGCAAACTCATCCTGGTGCTTTTCGAAGCAGGCACGTACACTGCAAGCTGTGTACACGTTGCATTGTCCTGCTGGTAGAGGCCATCGTGCCGATGAAAAACGAAGTGCATGTAGGGGTGGACATAGTCCCTAAGGATAGATGTGCCTTCCAGAACGAAGAGGTCGTCCAAAGAATGCAACGAAAACATTTCCCAACATAACACTCCCTCCTTCGGACTGGACTCTTTCGATGACTGTCACAGGGTCTTTGCTTTCAGATGTTTCACGCCGTACACGCCAACGGGCATTTGTCCGGTGGGGGCATAAAACGTGATTCATCTGAGAAGGCTGCCTGTCCCGCTTAGTGGATGCGTGGCTCGTGTTCGTGTTCGTGCTCGTGCCATATCTCATTTGACATTTTGTTTTTCCTGTACTGCCACCTCGTTTTGTTAATTCAGTTACTGGTGTTATTGAGTTGCTGCCTTGCCTGCCCTTGAATGGCAGCAGCAGCGCTTATCGATATATGCCCCCCCGTATTATCTCTGCTGGGCTACTATTACTCCTCCGTTGTCGTGTGTTGAGAAGTTAGTTCGTATCTGGCAGTGAGTTGCAACGCGCCAGCAGTGGAGTTCGGACCTGGCAGTCGGACAGTGGGGACACGGCAGGAGTCGGTCGGGTTGTAGCGGCAGTGAGGTTCGGATAGCCATGACTTGCCCGACCGTTGCCGGCACACATGGACTCAGGTACGATCTTGGTTGATCGTCGGTAAGTCTTCTTACCGGACGACGCGATTGCTCGTCGATTGTTTATGGGTTGCCGATGTGTGTGTCTTAACTCGTCGCTCTTCCTTGTCACTGCATAGTCACTGCTTTTACCACTGATCGCGTTCTTCGTCCAAGTGTTTGTGATATTGTGTGTAGCTTGTGATGTCGACTGACCAGTTATTTTAGTGCTGTTTCGTGGTGATATGTAACAGTTGGTCGGTTGGCGCAGTCGTGACGTAGCACCAATGGGGCATGCAGCGTCAGGAAGATGCGTATAGCCATCACTTGCCCGACGATTGCCCACACACATGTTTTGCGTGGGGAAGACTTGTTAGACGACGTGTATTTGGCCGGCGATTGCTTACGGGTTGGCTGTTTGCGCCAGCTCGTGGTTCGTCCTCGTTATTGCGCAGTCACTGCCGTGAGCATCGTCTAGTCCTCATGCAGATGTTCGTCGGTCTGTGTGTAGTTTATTTGATTTTCACTGACAAGTTTATTTAAGTGTTGCCGGCGTACTGCCTCTGAGTTAGTCGGACGTTTGATTAAACGACGTGGGTTTTTGGGTCGTCCACCCCCTATGGGTTGTCTGGGATCCGTCCTTGCTTGGTTCTACAGTCTCTGCTGTTAGCATCGTTGCAATTTTGGTGCAAGTGCGGAGCGGAACCTTGGTGCAAGTGTGGAGCATTGGTCTGTTGACGGTCTGTCGGTTGGGCTGCCGGCGGATAAAAAAGAATTATTTAAGGATAAAGCCTTTGGCTTTCTGCTTTGTAAAAATTTATTGTAGTTGGGCCTTCAGCCGTTTTAAAAATTAAAGAGGTTGTGTGCCATTAAGCCATAAGATTGTGTGACATATTCAGTCGATAGTTAAGCTCGGAAATTTGCGCTGTAATGTTTGGGCAACCAAATAAAGTTATATGTGTTCGAGTGTAACTGACAGCCGCTCATTTTTGGCCCCTTTCCACAATTCCAACTACCTGTTCTGGCCTGCGGATTTAACCGGACGTTTCATCCGATTGCGGTACTGGAGTGCAAATTTCAATCTCCGACGAACAGCAGCTAGAAGGGTGACACTGTTGGCAGCCCCTTGGTTCACCTGTGCGGTCATTCACTCAACGAATGGTTCAAATGGCTCTGAGCACTATGGGACTTAACATCTAAGGTCCTCAGTCCCCTAGAACTTAGAACTACTTAAACCTAACTAACCTAAGGACATCACACACATCCATGCGCGAGGCAGGGTTCGAACCTGCGACCGTAGCGGTCGCGCGGCTCCAGACTGAAGCACCTAGAACCACTTGGCCACCACGGCCGGCCATTCACTCAACAGATGTACGTCTATTCGCCCGTACACATCCCTGCAGCCGTCGTCTACCCATGTCAACTATGTCCATTGGTGCACCACAGTTGCCTCAGGGCTGGTTTTGGATAGCACCACGAACAGTTTACGAACTTAGCGTTACGACAAAGCCTGCACGGCTTTCCGCGTCCGCCGACACGCTTTATATACCCTGAAGAGCTAGTGCTGCCACCTGCTGCCTGTGAGTGGTATCTGCACGTTGACGTCGAACACAGGCGATGGTCAGATCAATGTGACTGGACCCACTGCCGCACACTGATAAATCATTGACTAGGCGAGGTAATGTAGCAGCCGGCACGGTAGCTCAGCACGTTCGGTCAGAGGGTTAGCTGCCCTCTGTAATAAAAAAAACTGAGTTAATCGATCAACAACGAACTTAAACGGATGTCTAACGACGTCCACCCCGAGCAGATGCAACGAGCAAAAGTGATAAAGCCGGCACGGTAGCTCAGCGTGTTCGGTCAGAGGCTTATCTGCCCTCTGTAATAAAAAAAACTGAGTTAATGGATCAACGACGAACTGAAACGGGTGTCTGGCGATGTCCGCGCTCAGCAGATGCAACGAACTAAAACGAACGAAATGAGAATTTAAAAAAAAAAAAAATGCCGGTAAGACTGTAAAACTGTAAATTGGTAACAAAGCGACATATGTACTCGAAAGCTCCCAGTATCACTGTGACAGATTATATACAGTAAAGACACAACATTTGCGGGCAGACGTGTCCTGACGTTGTCGGAAACTTCTTTGATGACTCAAAGGGAGGACGGCCTAAAAACGTTTAGTTTTTCTGCAGCCTGCTGCCATTGGCGTCTGTTTCTCGTAATAAGCGACAAGCTCTCGCTGTAGAGTTACCTGATAGAAGAGATCTTCTAAGCAGACCGTATCATTACCTCGAATGGCGTAACCTACTGGAAGTGAATCGCTTTTAACATGTTTAGGATGCACTTGGAAGATGTATCGCTCCTAGTTCTGTTGCTACAATGACTATGTCTAAGCTGCAGTTTTCACTTCTTCAGATTTGGCAAATGGTGCCGCTAGCAACGTCTCAAAACATCGTCGAATCCACGCCACAGATGTTTGTAGTATCGTCGACAGAATTCGAGGACAACAATAATTAGCCGAGCGGTCTAAGGCGCTGCAGTCACGGACTGTGCGGCTGGTCCCGGCAGAGGGTCGAGTCCTCCCTCGGGCATGGGAGTGTGTGTTTGTCCTTAGCGTTATTTAGGTTAAGTAGTGTGTAAGCTTAGGGACTGATGACCTTAGCAGTTAAGTCCCATAAGATTTCACACACATTTGAACATTTGTGAACAACAATAATGGCAACTTATAAAGTTATATGAACATGAACTGGAGATTATGTTCATGACTAAGAGGAGTATAAGATGTTGTGTTTAAAATAATACTCTAGTATGTGTTACGAGCTCCTCGTCCAGGTCGTGAAGGGCCAAAGCATGTCTACCGGCCCGGCCGCGGTGGTCTCGCGGTTCTAGGCGCGCAGTCCGGAACCGCGCGACTGCTACGGTCGCAGGTTCGAATCCTGCCTCGGACATGGATGTGTGTGATGTCCTTAGGTTAGTTAGGTTTAAGTAGTTCTAAGTTCTAGGGGACTGATGACCACAGCTGTTAAGTCCCCAGAGCCATTTGCCATGTCTACCGGCCGCCGTGTCACCCTTTGCCTTGTTGCGTCACGTGGATGCGGTATGGAGGGGCACGTCGTCAGCACACCGCTCCTCCTGCCCTGCTTCAGACTTTCCATAGCGTGGAGGCGCTACTACTCGGTCAAGTATCTGCTCAGTTGGCATCACGAAGCTGAGTGCACCACGTCTCAGTCATCCATCATCATCATCATCATTTAAGACTGATTATGCCTTTCAGCGTTCAGTCTGGAGCATAGTCCCCCTAATAAAATTCCTCCATGATCCCCTATTCAGTGCTATCATTGGTGCCTCTTCTGATGTTAAGCCTATTACTTCAAAATCATTCTTAACCGAATCCAGGTACCTTCTCCTTGGTCTGCCCCGACTCCTCCTACCCTCTACTGCTGAACCCATGAGTCTCTTGGGTAACCTTGCTTTTCCCATGCGTGTAACATGACCCCACCATCTAAGCCTGTTCGCCCTGACTGCTATGGTTCAAATGGCTCTGAGCACTATGGGAGTTAACATCCATGGTCATCAGTCCCCTAGAACTTAGAACTACTGAAACCTAACTAACCTAAGGACATCACACACATCCATGCCCGAGGAAGGATTCGAACCTGCGACCGTAGCAGTCGCGCGCCCTGACTGCTACATCTATAGAGTTCATTCCCAGTTTTTCTTTGATTTCCTCATTGTGGACACCCTCCTGCCATTGTTCCCATCTACTAGTACCTGCAATCATCCTAGCTACTTTCATATCCGTAACCTCAACCTTATTGATAAGGTAACCTGAATCCACCCAGCTTTCGCTCCCATACAACAAAGTTGGTCGAAAGATTGAACGGTGCACAGATAACTTAGTCTTGGTACTGACTTCCTTCTTGCAGAAGAGAGTAGATCGTAGCTGAGCACTCACTGCATTAGCTTTGCTACACCTCGCTTCCAGTTCTTTCACTATGTTGCCGTCCTGTGAGAATGTGCATCCTAAGTACTTGAAACTGTCCTCCCATCAAGGGAAAATCCTTGCCATCGAAGCCGGGTCCCCTGCATGGTAGCCATATCCTAAGCACTCAGCTACGGAGACGAACCCTCGTATGCTTAATATTCGCTTAATACACTACCGCTCAGAAGTTTTCGATCACCTATCACACCTATGGATTTGTGGTATAAACAAGGATTTCGTTTTGAATATCAGGTCCCCGTTATGATAATGAAACAACCATAAATGCGTAAACACTAAGCGTCTCTGTTGACTCGCTTTTCGCCTAAAAAGGGAGCTGATGATTATCCACAACACTGAAGCGTTTTATCTCAGACGCTTCGATTCAAAGAGGCCTCATTCTTTCAGTTATCTATGTAGCAACCACTTCCCATTAGTTTACAGCACATTGTGTGCATCTGGCAGTGTGTTCGTACATCCTATCACGTTCATGTCACGTTTCCTCAATGGGACGGAGGGAGAAGATTGTAATGGAAAAAGTGTTGTAATTGAAGCTCTGTAGCAGGAAGGCTCTTCTAGTAGAGCTACAGCTACAAAAGCTGGCGTAATCCAATCTAAAATGGTGTATGTATTGCAGCGGTTCAAGCAAACTTGTGCCAATGCGTTTCGCGATATGGAAGTCCCGAGTAACATCACAAAGGGAAGATCAGTTCGTATGTGTACAGAGTACAAATTAGAGGACACGTACTGCACCTAAAATTCACGAGGAAGTAAATAGTATGCGAGCTGCTCCAATGGCCATTTCAACGATGCAACGACGTCTTCGTGAACAAGTTTGAAAGGGGTGCATAGCGGCCAAAAGACCTTTATTACGTAGACCAAATAAATTGAAAAGATTGCAGTGGGCACAGCAACATAAAAAATGGAGCGTTCAGCAAAGAGTGCTATTCACGAATGAATCTAAATTTGAAGTTATTATAAGCAACCGTCAAATGTTCGTTCGTCGACTTCGTGGAGAACGGATGAAGAGTCAGTGTGTGACGCCAACAATGAAGCCTGGTGGAGGTATGAGGATATTCCGCGGGTGATAAAATCGATGAATTAATGGCACATTAAAGAAGAAAGGCTATCACAGGATACTGATTAACAGTACAGTTTTAGCTGGCAAGAGACTTACTGCGCGTGGGTTTGTTCTGCAGCAGGACAGTGATCCTAAACATGCTTCTAAACTGTGCAGAGGGTATGTCGATAGAAAACAGAAATATGGGGAACCAAAGTATATGATAAGGTCGAGTCAGTATCCTGACTTAAATCCCAATGAACTGTTATGGGCCGAACTTGACAGGAGGTCGGAAAACTGAGATCACCTAATGTTGAAAATCTGTAGAATAATTTACAGACGTGTTGGACTGCCACATCTGTAAAATCACTACAAAATCTTTCTCCAGCATTCCAAAAGTTTGTGCAACTGTTCTGAGGGCAAAGGCTGGACACTCCAAAGTAACTAAAATCTAAACCATATTGTATTGTACTTAATGGCAAAGAGAGAGAGAGAAAATATTTATTTTCTTGGTCTATTTAGTTTTTACGATGTGTTTGAACATAGAAATAAATTATATAGTTTTTATCACGGCTGATCGAAAACTTTTGACCAGTTGTGTGCATCATGGTTATAATTAATGTGCAGCTACTAACAGAGGTTCAGTGTGGGCTCTAATTATGGTATGTCATCGAAACTCGGTAGATATGCTAATGCCTTAACGCGAAACCGATTCACGCTGGAAAAAAATTAGTTCCAATTTTGGCCGCCAGATGCAAATCTAGCGCTGTGAATGCAAGTAAGACGTATATAAATGTTTCCATATGTAACAGAGTAGGAACGGAACGTGGGCAGAGAAGGTCAAACAGGTGAGAAAGGTATAACGTTGATTTTATTATTAACCTCCGTTTATATAATTTGTTCAATATGAGGACCGTAGAGGTAATTGAGATGTTGTACCAGCGCCACTTTTGCACCAGGGGGTAAAAATAGGGACTTATTTTTTCCAAAGGTAAATCGCTTCCGCATTAACGCATTAGCGTATCTACCAAGTTTCGCTGTCATACGATAGTTAGAGCCCACACTGAACTTCTGTTAGGAGCTAGTCTTTAGTTATAGTCACCCAGTATGATATTTCCCCTTATCTCTCTCTTGTTTACTAGTATACGAGTATGAAAGTTTTTTCAACGCAGAAAATTGTGAGAAGTTTGTCAGTGCATTACTATGGCAGCACACAATACGAACCCGAACAGAACAACAAAGCATACAGAACCGTAAATAACGTAATGCTCACTAACAGTAACTTCTCGTTCGAATACACTTTCGCGCCGTCTGCCACTCTACTCTTTGCAGTTCACAGCTGCACAGAAAATTTTCACCGTTCCTCGACCTTCATCTGTTCTATTGCCTCACAATATCCACTTCTCCGAAAAGCTTTAGTTACATCTTTGACGGCCATCTTTTTGCTCAGCGTGAATAACGTGAATCGCTTTGTTTCCTACGTGAGAAATATGCGCTTCGGCTTTAGAACATATGCCGTGTAGCAGCATTGTGAGATATATTACGCTTACACGACGTTTGTAACCGAAGCTTGTAACACTCTCCAATAGAAAATACATTACTTCGCTCACGAAACAACCCAGCTCAGATTTCTGTTGTCAGTAGTCATGAATCAGAGTGTCGCCACTTAAATATCTACGGATGCAAATACAGAGAACATTATTGACAGTTTTCAATTTGATGAAGCTGTGCTGGGTATGTTTTAAAAACCGGTGATTCGTTTGCCTTATTGAGTTGTTGTACGTCCCTAGCAAAACGGTATTCTCGTCATTTAGAGGAGCAGATGATAAGGCACATCTAAAAACTGTAAGAATAGTGTCATAAAATAAACGAAATAGGAGATAGAAAAAATTTCAGGATTAGTTTTCAAGGTAATCTTCATTCATTCATTCATCATGTTCTGTAGATCCTTTCAAAAAAGTGAAGCTTCAGGGATGTGGAACGGGTGAAAGTATACATTAACATGAGACAAAGACATTGTGGAAACTCAATATCCGTATTGTATTAAAAATAAACAATCATTATGTTGTATAATATTATTCACGAGTATAACATCTAAATTTAATCAGCTAAGTTAATAAAAATGAATTAAGGATGTATCCACCTTTTTTCAAGTACACAAGCTGTTTTGCTTTTGAACCCAAAGATGTTTCACCACAGTTTTGGCATCATCCTCAATGGGCATTTTTATTTTATTTTACATTGTGTGTGTCATTTGATGCCAGCCTAAATCAGCCAATGAGGACACCATGTCATCATTGATGTGTTTGGCTTGTTCTGAGTCGTGACTGATTTGTGTTGGTGTGCTGAACGTATTTTTGTTGTTTGTTAAAGTTGGACTGACATTGTCTCCCGTTAATTTGTGAGTTCTGCGTCTTGTTATATAGCTGTGGCTTGGACACGCGTTTCGCTGCATCAGGAACGTAAATTGTGCAGTGAAACAACAAAAACACGTTCCGCATACATATACAAACCAGCCACAGCTCAGTACAAGCCAAATGCTCCCACACACACGTACAGACAGACACGCATTACTCTCTGATAAAATTTGTTTTAGAGCGTCTGTTATCTGAACTGAAATTACAATTAAATCAATACCATTAGCTACTGACGGGCGTTGATATACATCAAAGGGGACAGTTGAAAATTTGTGTTCTGACCAGAACTGGAACCCGGGATCTCCTGCTTACATGGCAGACACTCTATCCATCTGAGCCACCGAGGGGACAGAGGATACTGCGACTGCAGGGATTTACCGCCGGCACGCTCCCGTGAGACCCACATTCTCAACTTATAGTCCACACACTACATTTGTAGTGCCCTTGCCATTATACCCATTACTCGCGGCAGACAATCGACCGAGTCCCCTAAGAGTTCAGGCAAATCATGTGCATCCGCACTGAAGAAGGTCATCAGCTGGGCATCTGTTCTTTCGGACATGTCCGAAAGAACAGATGCCATCTTCATATCGTTATCTGAACTGTCGGAATAGCCAAATACCGGATCGGACTACAAGAAACAAATTACGATTGCCCATTCAGCTCACCAATGAAACTTCTCGTGAATATTTCAGCTGGAGTATTCCGGTATATTTTTCTGGGACGTGGACGGCGGGAAATCTTAACTAGAGCTGCTTGCCACCTGTTTATGAGTACCGCACTAGCAGAACTGCGGTGAAGCTTTAACAGTGCCTCAGTAATGATGGGGATCCAGCGTAGATGCGCACCGCTAGAAACGGATATAGGATACTGCCGTGCTTCGGGAAGTTGATCAATACTGTAAAGGTATCGCCGTGGTAGATCATTTGAATGTATGTTTCAAATATGGTGGGTGTAACTAAATTCCCTCTACAGACTTTATGGACACGTCCCTTACATCAAAACAAGGAAAAAATGTCTAGTAAACATGGGTACTAAAACACATAAGTTACGAGCACTTGTTCGCCTTCGATACTGTGAAACACATCTCTTCTACTGCAAACTCTTTCCTTTCCATTCTTTTGGAGAAGGTAGTATAGCCTAAAACAAGTAAAAAATGATCAGTAAACAGGGGCCCTAAAATGCATACCTTAAGAGCTACTAGCAAATTTTGATCTTCGCTACCGTGAAACACATCTCTTTTACTTGTTAAGTGCTCATAGATATTTAGGTGAGCATCTTACAGCCCATGGATACCATACTTTTTTTTCTTTGTTTTAATCCATATTGTCGGCCGCTGTGACCGAGCGGTTCTAGGTGCTTCAGTCCGGAACCGCGCTGCTGCTGCGATCTGAGGTCATCAGTCCCCTAGAACTTAGAACTACTTAAACCTAACTAACCTACGGAATCACACACATCCATGCCCGAGGCAGGATTCGAAACTGCGACCGTAGCGGTCGCGCGGTTCCAGACTGAAACGCCTAGAACCGCTCGGCCACTCCGGCCGGCATTTCTGAACAATTTGCAGTAATGTTACAAAGTTATTTTAGATGTTCATGGTCCAAGTTTATTTTAGTTATACCTGTTTGCTTCCTATTTTATGTCAGAAAACTGACTTATAAAAATGTTTAGAACAGCAATAAAATATTTCATTCAAATCCCTGTCTTCACTTAACCTAGTGTAACAGATCTAGAATAAATGAGGCAAAGAAATAAACCTTAACTTGATACATGGTGCCAAGGAAGTGTATATGCCTTGAAAGAAATCTGGCAGAAAGGCAGATAATATCTTATGAGAACCTCTGAATAAATACTGCAAAAATTTCAGACTATCATCACTTGCGAAATAACGCGAGGCTATTTCTAGTTTGATCTTTCATGGAACCGCACTTCTCATTACTGCACTTCTTTTTCGTAAGTTGGGGAGTAATCAGTTCAAGTAATTCATGAGTTTTTCCATCATTTAACATGTCTCTAGGCAAGTCTATCCACCGAAGATGGTTCACTCAAAAGCAACGCAGGAACAACCCCTTTCTTATTTTTGACCAACCTAGCTTCGAACCTTTTTTTTTTAGGGGGTCGAGGCTTTGTATTTCACTTAACAAATGTTTACCGAACTCAGTACAGGCCGAACGAATCAATCGTTTCAGAACTTTACGAACAGGTTTGTTCGACATTTTAAACGAGGAATGAGGTCTGTACGACAGTCTGTTACCTACTCGTACAAACCAACAGGTCAGTGTGATCAGCTAGAAGCTGCTACATCAAATGGAGACCACTCGCCGCGAGTAGTAGCAGCGACAAAAATCACCCCGTGTGAAAAAACGTTGCGGGGTAGCCGCGCGGTCTACGGCGTCTTCTCACGGCCCGCGCGGCTCTCCCCGACGGAGGTTCGAGTCCTCCCTCCGGCGTGCGTGTGGGTGTCGTCCTTAGGGTAAGTTAGTTTAAGTTAGATTAAGTAGTGTGTAAGTTTAGGGACCGATGACTTCAGCAGTTTGGTCTCTTAAGACCTTACCATAAATTTCCAGCCGACTGGAGTGGCAGAGCGGTTCTAGGCGCTACAGTCTGGAACCGCGCTACCGCTGCGGTCGCAGGTTCGAATCCTGCCTCGGGCATGGATGTGTGTGATGTCCATAGGTTGGTTAGGTTTAAGTAGGTCTAAGTCCTATGGGACTGATGACCTCAGAAGTTAAGTCCCATAGTACTCGGAGCCATTTGAACCATAAATTTCCAATTTCCGTGACACAATGGGAGGTACCGGCTTTCATGTACATTACAGTCATTTTCAGAGTAGGGATGTTGATGCATATATAGACGATCAAAACTGTGACGTTGCACCTCCTCTGCTTACTAGCAGACTCTCATTTCCTTTAGTTTCATTCACCTTTTTAAGAAAATTGCCTCCGTTAAAACGTGAACTTCTACCTCCGTTTAATGTGACTAACAAAAATGCCGAGAACCAGTACTCCGATCTGTAACGAGGTAATTGGGAAGGATGCCAGTAGCGGCAAATGTCAAAGGAATGGAAGCAGTGAGCCACGCAGCATCAATCTTGTCTCTTCGCTGTGGGTGGATTAGCATGCCATTATCCCCCTGGATTACGCAGCCTGGTCGGCATCTGAGCTACTCGCTCGCTGTAGCGCCTGTTTATAACATTCTGCCCTGCGGCTTACAAATTTGCTTCCAGCCGCAATTGCAAATTGCACTACTAAAAGTGTGTGCGTGCTTCAGCCCTCAATGAATTAAAGATGTAATTTTCTGGTACCGTGAAATGTGCAGTTTGTACATCACAATTTGCGACTAAACTTATAATGGTTCAGTTCGACATTCTTCGCAGTTATCTATCATTTATTTACCTTGAGATCCACACTCTGCTACTAGCTGCTTGCCTCGGCTACCTGCTTGGCATTCTTATTTGCCTGCCAGGTGATATGCTGTTATTATTATTTATTTATTTTACGTGTCCAGGACTTGGATAATACAAAATAATAACAAAATTCTGCCAGGCAATTCTGCTTTTATATTGGGAGACCGTTAAGTTATAGAACTGCGCAGACTTGATGGCTTATTCTGTAGTACATGGTTCGGGCAGGTTGCTGCAGACCATGAGATGTTGTGGCACCTGGAGGACACCACATTCACAGCACTCATTTTCAGTCATGATGTCTCGCTTCTTGAGGTTCGCCTTGCATCGTGACACTCCTTTCCTCAATCGGTTTAGTGTCTTTCAGCTATTGCTTGATCTCAACCTAGGTTTCTGAGCCTCATATCCAAACAGTGGGTGAGTTCGATTTCCTGCTTCACTTTATTCATTTCTGTGACTGTTCTGCGCTATACCCACAACTTGATAAATTTGTTGGTCGTAGGCAGTCAGTCAAGGTGCGTCAAGTCTCTATCAACGCCGTATCCATGTGGAATTTCGCAACCCTGGTGCTGGATCTTATTACTATTTGGAAAGATTAATGTGATGAATTTAGAATTCATTTATGTAGTTTTTTCTACAAATGGTATTGATACTTTAAGGTAGTCATGTATGGGAGGGAAACATGGACGATAAGAACAAAATAGAAGCTCTCGAACTGTGGTGCTACAGAAGAATGTTGAAGTTTGGATGGGTAGATCACGTAACTAATGAGGAGGTACATGATTAGAAGGGATCGGTTGGTAGGACACGTTCGGAGGCATCAAGGGATCAAGCTGGAGGGAAGCGTCGAGAGTAAAAGGCGTAGAGGGAGACCGAGAGACGAATACACCACGCAGATTCAGAAGGATGTAGGTTGCAGTACTCGGAGATTAAGAGGGTTACACAGGATAGAGTAGCATGGAGAGCTGCATCCAACCAGTCTCTGGACTGAAAACCACAACAACAACACTGATTATATATTGCTCTTATTTTTTTTCCTATCATTCTGTTTTCGTTTGCAATCTGCCTGTGTCGCCTATAATATGCAATCATGTGCCAACCAGGAACGCTCACTGGTTAATAGCTTTTCTGCCATCAGTTTGCTCTTAGAGGTTAATTTTAATCGAGGTGATCAAAATTGTAGTAATTTTAATTCTGCCGCTTACTATTGGGGGCCGTTGTCTCGGATGCATCGCACATCACGAGGTTGTGTTTAGGTTAGCACACGAATTTAATTTCAGGGCTATAAAAAGTGTCGTCTGCCGCACTTTAGCCAAATGGTTCAAATGGCTCTGAGCACTATGGGACTTAACTTCTGAGGCCATCAGTCCCCCAGAACTTAGAACTACTTAAAACTAACTAACCTAAGGACATCACACACACCCATGCCCGAGGCAGGATTAGAACTTGCGACGGTAGTGGTCGCGCGGTTCGAGACTGTAGCGCCTAGAACCGCTCGGCCACTCAGGCCGGCGCACTTTAGTCATTGGTCACTAATTTTATTAGCTGTCGGCAGAGCATCACACTTCCCTGCCATACTTCATGCCGGCCGCTTTCAACAATGCTGCACGTTACACGTTAACAGCATTTATAAAGTGACCCGCCGTGTTCGTGTGTCTCTTGTAGGTGAGCGGTTGTCGGCAGCAGACGTGGTAATACTGCTGCGGCGAGTGAAAGATGTCAACTGTCAACCGGACTTTGGTAATGATGCATAGTTCCCTTATGCACCATACGGTGCCTTGTAGAGTATGTATGTAGATGTTGATGTAGAGGTTATTATTACCACGATTTATCACGATCGAATTCTGTGACGCACTATTACTGTTTCCATTTTCTATCAGCTACTGCTATTTTCACTTTCTAGCATTCATTACCACAGTCGGTGCTTTTATTTCAGTCAGCTGCTGTCAGTTTGCTTTTCCGACCTGCCACGTGGTTTACTTTTACCTCAGCTGGTGCTGTCACGAATCTCTGTGTAATCGGGTGACACAGTCTTACCCCGCGAGTCGGCCTGCCACTGTTGTCTCCGCAGTGCCGTCACCGTGGAGACGCAGGTAGGCAAGCAGGGACTCTCGCATGCGGCGTGCCGCGGCTCGGCGCTGCGGGAACATGCGATAGGCAGGTTGCCAGTTGCGCTGGCGTCGCGCTGCCCCAACACGTCTTGCTCCACTGAATCGACAAGGCCTGCTACACCGCTCCTGCATACCGCGGCTCTCCTATGCAGGTGGCAGTGACTCTACCATTCCAAAGTTGCTTGTACCTGAGATATCTGTTCGGGTGATAGGACTACCGATATGAGTACATATGGTTCAAATGGCTCTGAGCACTACGGGGCTTGACTGCTGAGGTCATCAGTCCCCTAGGACTTAGAACTACTTAAACCTAACTAACCTAAGGACATCACACACATCCATGCCCGAGGCAGGATTCGAACCTGCGACCGTAGCAGTCGCGTGGTTCCACACTGTAGCGCCTAGAACCGCTCGGCCACTCCTGCCGGCGTGAGTACATAACGTAGCTGGAAGCGCTTGCGAGAATCGGGGGTATCTAGCATATTGGATGCGTCAGGGCAGGGCTTCCCAACCTTTTAGCTGGCGGACCCCTTCTTCAGTCGAAAATCCATGGCGGACCCCTAGTCAGTCAAGAGCACAGAGCGAAACCCATGTGAACTGAAAGCTTCTTAATTCAAGTACCATGTTCCCAGTGAACCCCCCCCCCCCTCTTCCCCCCCACGCCGCCGAAGTATCCATAGTCTTTGATTTAGAGATGAATGAAAACAACTTGAAATTAACGATCCAATTTGAATTCCCACTGTATCCAGACACTTTCTAGTGGATTTACTCCCTTTTTTCAACACATTATAGCGTGATTAAAATTACTTGGTAATTGACGTTTCACACATTGGACGAGCGGTTCTAGGCGCTTCAGTCTGGAACCGCGCGACCGCTACAGTCGCAGGTTCGAACCCTGCCTCGGGCTTGGATGTGTGTGTGATGTCCTTAGGTTAGTTAGGTTTAAGTACTTCCAAAAGTCTAGGGGACTGATGACCTCAGATGTTAAGTCCCAATAAGAGGTCCTCCTCAAAACATCCAGAATATTCATAACGGACAAAAGCCAATAAAATCGCTAATCCTGCAACATCGGTGGATTCATCTATCTGCAGAGAAAATGAATTGTGTTCGATTCGAGAAACAAGAGTGTCTTTCACATCATTTGACATGTCAACAATGCGTCTTGACAGTATTGTTTGATAATGGCACCAAAGATACAAGCTTTACTGCCTTTTCATCTAGCATGCAAGAAACAATATCATTAACACACGGCTTTCTCAGATTTTCTGCAATGGTATGAGCTTTGCCTGTTTTTGCCACTCGATAACTAACCAAGAAAGAAGCTTTTAATGAATTTTCATTAATTGTTTTTGCATGAGTTTTCATGCAGTGCTGAGAAGCATCTAGTTCAGCACTCTTCGTTTTGAAAAAATCGGTGTCTTTAGCCTGGAAATCCGGGTGAGTACCTTCAAAATGACGGCGCAATATAACTGGAACCATTGAACTGCTCGGAAGGACTCGCGCACAAATTACACACTGAGCTTTACCCTCCTTTGTCTCCCTATAGCCCATTTCTAAATAGCTTTCGTTGTACTTACGCTTCTTGGTAATTCCACTTCCACAGGACATTACAACCAATGGAGTACTTGCAGCGTTTTCACATAATAAATCCGGCTGTGGAGCTTCTTGCGATTGTTCTTCCTTTGGTTGTCCTTCCTCCTCATTCATTTCAACTGGAAACTTCCCTTGTTGTGAAGGCGATGGAGAAACTGCACTCTTATTCAATGATCCTGACTTCAGCCACCGATCCATGTTAGAAGTACTAAACAGGTCAAAAATCGACTTATGAAGTAGGTAGTACACTGACAAAGCAAGTTTAACATTTAATGATGCCTGGGACTGCATACGTGCCAGCGAGCGCTGTGATTGGTCGACAAAGCTCGTTCCGCGCATGCGTAAAAGGTTTCAGCGCATCTAGCGCTGTGAGCCGGCGCACAAACGACCCCCGTATTGTTGCGAAACAGTCGATCGGAGAAGCCGCATTCTCCGGCACTGAACTGTGTATGCGTTCTCACTTAGGAACCACAAAGGCTGCTTGGGAATACGACCTGAAGTAAAAGTGCACATGTTTTTCACACACAAAAAAATTGTGATGAATCTGATTTTCACATTTTTATTCAATAATTTCGCTCATTATTTTACACGATTTGGTGTAAGGTGGCCACGGACCCCCTAGAAAGAGGCGGCGGACCCCTAAGGAGTTCGTGGACCACACGTTGGGGAGCCCTGCATTAGGGTGTCTTCGCCTAACCCGGCTGAAATACTTTCACTTCCTCCAGTCAGTAAACATCAGTACTCCGCAAGCCACCTGACGGCGTGTGGTGGAACGTACTTCTGACACCACTAACTGATCCCTCCTCCCCTATTCCACTAGCGAATGGCGCAAGGGAAGAATGATTGTCAGTAGGCCTCTTTCTCGAATATTTCTCGCTGTGATCTTATGTAATATATAGTCCGACTCTTCCCGGAAAGTGCTCTCTCCAAATTTCAGTAGTAAACCTCTCGTGACGCATAATGCCTCTCTTTTACCGTCTGCCACTGGAGTTTGTTGACAATTTTTGTAAAACTCACGCGCCAACTAAACGATTCCGTGAGGAAACGCTCCACTCTTCGTTGGTCTTCCCTATCTACTAGTCCTACGTAGTAAGGGCTCTACATTGATGAACAATACCCAAGAATCGGTCGAACAAACGGCTTGCGCTGCGGTCGTAGGTTCGAATCCTGCCTCGGGTATGGATGTGTGTGATGTCCTTAGGTGAGTAAGGTTTAAGTAGTTCTAAGTTCTAGGGGACTAGTGACCTCAGAAGTTAAGTCCCATAGTGCTCAGAGCCATTTGAACCAAGCCAAACGGCTTGTAAGCCACTTCCTTCGTAGATGAGTTACATTTTCTTAAGATTTTTCCTCTGAATCTCAGCCTGGCGTCTCCTTTTCTTGTTATTTGTTTTAAGTTATAATTCCACTTAAGGTCTCTCGAGATAGCTACTCCCAGATGGTTCAAATGGCTCTGAACACTATGGGACTTAACATCTGAGGTCATCAGTCCTCTAGACTTAGAACTACTTAAACCTAAGTAACCTAAGGACATCACACACATCTATGCCCGAGGCAGGATTCGAACCTTCGACCGTAGCGGTCGCACGGTTCCAGACTGAAGCGCCTAGAACCGCTCGGCCACAACGACCGGCTTCGGGATAGTTACTCCCAATATTTTACGGTATACACTGTAGTTTGTTACTAACAGTGTAGATGTACTGGGTGATCTAAAAGTCAGTATAAATTTGAAAACTGAATACATCACGGAATAATGTAGATAGACATGTACAAATTGACACACATGCTTGGAATGACATGGGGTTTTATTAGAACCAAAAAATACAAATGTTCAAAAAATGTCCGACGCATGGCGCTTCATCTGATCAGAATAGCAATAATTAGCATAACAAAGTAAGACAAAGCGAAGATGATGTTCTTTACAGGAAATGCTCAATATGTCCACCATCATTCCTCAAAAATAGATGTAGTCGAGGAATAATGTTGTAAACAGCACTGTAAAGCATGTCCGGAGTTATGGTGAGGCATTGGCGTCGGATGTTGTCTTTCAGCATCCCTAGAAATGTCGGTCGGTCACGATACACGTGCGAATTCAGATAACCCCAAAGCCAATAATCGCACGGACTGAGGTCTGGGGACCTGGGAGGCCAAGTATGACGAAAGTGGCGACTGAGCACACGAGCATCACCAAACGACGCGGGCATGAGATATTTCACGCGTCTAGCAATATGGGGTGGAGCGCTATCCTGTATAAACCTCGTACGTTCCAGCAGGTGTTTATCAGCCAGGCTGGGGATGATGCGATTCTGTAACATATCGGTGTACTTCTCACCCGTCACGGTAGCAGTTACAAAACCAGAATCACGCATTTTCTCGAAGAAAAAAGGCCCGATAACGGTAGATGTGTCAAATCCAACCCACACCGTGACATTCTCGTCGTGCAATGGAGTTTCCACGACAGTTCTAGGATTTTCGGTAGCCCAAATTCTGCAGTTGTGGGCGTTGACAGACCCTCGGAGCGTGAAATGAGCTTCGTCAGTCCACAACACGTTACTCAACCAATCGTCATCTTCCGCCATCTTTTGAAACGCCCACACCGCAAATGCCCTCCGCTTCACTAATCGCCAGGTAACAGTTCATGATGCCGATGGATTTTTTTACGGATAGCATCGGAGGGTACGCCTCAGTGCCAAACAAACAATAGTGTATGGAATGCCGGTGCGACGTGCGACTGCACGAGCGCTGACTTCCCCGTGCATAGGCGAACCCGCTACTGTCTCCATTTCTTCCTGAACTGTCTCAGCACCATTATGCCTTGTCCTCGGTCGGCCACTACGGGGTCTATCGTCTAAACAACCCGTGGCTTCGAACTTCGAAATCATTCTCACCACAGCTGCATTTGTCATCGGACCTTTACCCGTTCGACTCCCCTTCCTATGGCGATAGGATCGTAACGCTGAACTAGCACATTCGCTATTCTCGTAATACAGCTTCACTAAAAGCGCCTTTTCAGGTAACGTCAACATGCTGCGACTGCTGGCGCATCTGATTCTCTC
This sequence comes from Schistocerca piceifrons, assembly GCF_021461385.2. Classification (NCBI taxonomy): domain Eukaryota; kingdom Metazoa; phylum Arthropoda; class Insecta; order Orthoptera; family Acrididae; genus Schistocerca; species Schistocerca piceifrons. Next base: position 500,012,795 of record NC_060138.1, on the reverse strand, counting down.
TCTCATTACAGCTCCTTTTATACACGATTGTCATGCACAGTCACTGACGTTTTGCTGTCCAGCGCCATCTGTCGGACATTTTGTGAATTTTTTTTTTTTGGTTCTCATAAACCCCCATGTCATTCCAAGCATGTGTGTCAATTTTTACATCTCTATCTACATTATTCCGTGGTTTATTAAATTTTCAAATTTATACTGGCATGTTGATTACCCGGTACAGCAGTGGAGTCCTTTTCCTAAGCATTCACAGTATTTTAGATTTATTTACGTTCAGGGTCAACTGCTAGAGACTGGACCATTCATCAATCTTCTGTAGGTCATTTTGTAAAGCATTACTGTCTTGTAGCATTACTGTTTTCTTACAGACAACTGCATCATCTGTGAACAATCTCAAATAACTAGATAATTTATAAACGTTGCGAGTAGTAACGCCGGCCGTTGTGGCCGAGCTGTTCTAGGCGCTTCAGTCCGGAACAGCGCTGCTGCTACGGTCACAGGTTCGAATCCTGCCTCGGGCATGGATGTGTGTGATGTCCTTAGGTTAGTTAGCTTTAAGTAGTTCTAAGGCTAGAGGACTGATGACCTCAGGTGTTAAGTCCCACAGTGCTTAGAGCCATTTGAACCATTTAAATAGTAATGGCCGTAGCAAACTTCCTTGTGGCACTTTGGAAATTACCTTTACATCTGTTAACATTGTGACGTGCTGAGTTCTATATGCATGGAAGTTCCCAATCCAGTGGCAACTTAGGTTCGCTAAACGGCATTGCGGGACTGTGTCAATTGCTTTCCCGTAGTCAAGCAATACGGAATCAACCTGAGTATTTTTGACTACAGGGCTATGCATCTCTTTGAGGAACAGAGCGAGCTGAGTTTAGACAGGATATCTATTTGCGGGATCCTTGTTGATTTTTATATAGGAGATTCTCGTTCTTGAGTGTAAAACATGTTCCATAATTCTACAACAGAGTGAGGTCAACGACATAGTCGTATAATTATGTGGATCTCTCCTTTTTTCCAGACAACAGGTATCCGTCGTTGTTCCAGGGAACTACCATAAACAGCATAAACTTTGTAGAATCTTACCTGGTCTTGATGCCTTTCCGCTACTAAGCGATTGTAGTTACTTTTCTATTCTGTGATCGGTTATCTGAATATCTGCCATTTCGAAGTTCCTACGATGACCGAAAGGAGCGACTGTATTACGGTTTTATACGGTGAAACAATTTCGGAAGATCGAGTTCAGTTTTTTGGGCAGCTCTCTGTTATCTTCCGTTCCGGTGCCTGTATGGTCACGGAGTGTCTGAGTAGATGATTTCGACCCTTTCACTGATTTTACTTTACACCATAACCTCTTAGGTTTGCCGCGCGGGGTAACCGCGCGGTCTAGGGCGTCTTCTCACGGCCCGCGCGGCTCCCCCCGTTGGAGTTTCGAGTCTTCTTCCCTCGGGCATGTGTGTGTGTTGTCCTTAGCGCAAGTTAAAGTTAGATTAAGTAGTGCATAAGCTTAGGGACCGATGACCTCAGCAGTTTTGTCCCATAAGACCTTACCACAAATTCCAATTTCCTCTTACGTTTTTCAGTCAGATCGGTTGACAAAATTTTACTTTCAAAGTCATTGAACGCTCCTCTCATTCGTCTCCTTAATTTCATTTTCGCTTCGTTCTGCTTTTGTTTGGATACTAGGTTTTGATTTCTCTTGAATCAGCGATGAAGCTCTCTTTGTTTAGGAAGCAGTTTTCTTCGTTCAGTTTTTGTTTGTATGCTAGGTTTTCATTGCTCTTGAACCTGTGATGAAGCTCTTTGTTTACGTAGCAGTTTTCTAACGCTGCTATTAAATTACTGTCGGTCTTTCCCATCCCTGAATACCTTTCCGGAAACATACTTGTCTAAGCTATTTTGAACGATGCTTTTGAATATTTTGGATTTGTGCTCCACATTTTCGTCCTCAGCACTGAATATTTGATGTAGACTGCTCAGATACTCTGCAGTTTGTATCCTGTCACTCTTGCTAAGTGAAAATAGTTTCCTATGTTTCTTAACATTCCTTGTAATATACGTACGTAGGGAACTCAGAAAATAAGTTACACATGTCCTTCCGCACTAAGAACATCGCAAAGAATGAGTGACGCATTGTCAGAGGAGAGTACATGTTTCGGGTCTTCTTCACACACTTCTGCTGCGGTGGGTGCAGATAACAGATGTATCACAATGTTGAAATCAATGGCGCGGCAACTGGGATCATATTCCAAAGTTGTGCCGCACGAGACAGTAGTAGTTTTGTGGACAAGGCGTTTAAATAGGACACCGATTCACCGTGAAATTCTGGCGAAATATGGGCCAAGTGCGATGTTGCGACCAGTGCCAGCAATTCGACCAAGGCCGCACAGAAGCGGGTGGCGCTCGTTGGGAAGAGGACAATGACCAGGCAGTCGAGGAAGGACATGTGACAGGAAAGAGATATTGCAACGATATGGACGTTCTCGCAGCGGTTTTCTAATGGCTCCGTAATCAAGGAACGGTTTTCTATCGTGAAGGAACTGAATGAGTGGTAGAGCGTTCCGACCATTGATTGCAGAGACGTGGTGACCACATTGAAAAATGGCGTTATATTAATCTGTGCTACACCCAAGTCCAGTGCAGCATTCAATAAAAATTTCTTGGGCTGTCATAATAATGTGTTACTTACAATCTGAAGCCCCTCATATCAAAAAAACATGGTGAAGTGGTGAAAGGAAATGATTTATTATTAGAGACAAAGCAGTGCGACTCCAGTTATGACCATCTGCATCAGGTTTTCACATTTCACTAAACCACTTCTTGGGAATGGCTATTTCAGGTAGGATTCAACAGGTTCTCCCACCCCCGCCATTCTCCCCCCAACCCCCTACACCCCCCTACACCTTTCACTCTTCTTTCATCCTTATTAATTAAACCATAACTGACCTTGATATCGAAGAACCGTGAAACTACCTTTTCTAGTCATCATGGTGTGTCCTACATCTTGTACCTTCTGATTGTGTGGTCAATAGGTCAGGTCAAAGCGTTGGAAGAAAGTTCATATCGGTACGTGCATCCTTATCATAAAGGGATCTAGGGCATTTTAAAGCTCAAATTAACTAATTACAGCAAAAAACTTAGATTCTTTACATAGGGTGTTCAAAGAAAGAGACACGTGGCCAAAACTAGAAGAAGAGTCCCGATGAAGATATGTCCGGAAACCAGTACCTAATGAGATATGGGCCATTGAAGATCTGCAGTTGACAGCCTGGACTTTATCTACAGATGAAGATGGATTCACAAGAGATGGCATAGCACATTATCACAGTATACACATGTGGGCAGGTGCAAATCCTCGAGCAGTAATGGAGGTGAGACAGCAGTATCGCTTCAGTATCAATGTATGGTCAGGAACTGCGGTGACATTCTTAAAGGGCCATACACTTCACCAAACAGATTAGCATGTGCTGTGCCTCACCGATTTATGGGCGGTAAATTACCAGCACTCTTGGAGAACGTTACCCTTGCATAAACACAACTACTGTGATTTATGGACGATGGAACACCGTCCCATTTTCTACGGACCGTTTCAACAGTATCTCATGGGTGATGGTTTTGCCGAGGAGGTTCAGTAGCAAGGGCTTCCAATTCACCGGACAAGGAGCAGTTGTATTCCTAGCTATCAGGAAGTTGGTGTATGTCCAACCCGTCGATGATGATGTGCAGACATTACAGGAGTATGTGACGCATTCCGAATGGAGCCAGGTAATTTGAAGGGAGCAGGATTCACCGCAATGGAGGGCAGAAGTATATGTTAGGATGCGTAATAACCGCATTCAACACTGCCTATAGTGTTTGCTTCCACGTAACGTACATATGGGAGTGAGAAGACAGTTTCCAAACGTATTATTACATGAACTTTTCTTCTAGTAGGAGTATCTGACACTTGTTGGTAAACACTCTGTATAGCAACATCCCAAACTGAAATGTGATCAAGCTTAGTTTATTCAAATTTAGAAACAGTATGCTGTTCCGTAATCTTGTTATCTCTGGTGTTTCAAAATCTTAATTCTCGTTACGGAAGGGCCATTACCCTCTATTAATTAATTCTGATACTATTAAACTCACTGTCATGTGAAGGGTTTTTCCATTTGAACAAGTGTCATGTATGACTCCCGAATGTTGCTCGTAAATACTCCTTATGGCGGGCTATCTGTGCAGTCTGATACAGACACGTGTGCGAAGTGGAATAATAATCGGTATAAGACGTATGAGACAAAATATATCACACATTACAGAAGAATTCTAGGGTGGACCTTCAAAAATCGCAGAGATAATGTTTCCAAACATGCTGTAAGCGGCGCTCCTCGCTTGTAAATTTTGGAGTGTTCAGCTAAAGTGACTAACATTCTTTATGACCCGAAATCTACCTCAAACCGTGAATGTGGCCAGTGATAATAGGGTCAGGCATTTTGACCAATGATAGGAGATAGGAAGCTCACACGTGGAGGAAAGTTACTCAGAATTAAAACAGTTAAATATTGAACGCATCCTTGGAACTGTTAACCACTTACTACACAACCTCCAAGTGTAATAAATCGAAACTTACAGGTCAGATTTGTGCAACGGCAACTGTCTTTATCACGTATTAACTACATCTCCTAATAATCTGGATCTGGGAATATTTAGCATTTGTGGTGAAAGAAATGATCTAAAGTTACGTAATCTCGGGGGCAGGAAGTCTCGGAATAACTCAGTACCAACTTCCTTGCCGCGCGGGGTTAGCCGAGCGGTCTAGGGGCGCTGCAGTCCTGGACTGTGCGGCTGATCCCGGCGGAGGTTCGAGTCCTCACTCGGACATGGGTGTGTGTGTTTGTCCTTAGAATAATTTAGGTTATGTAGTGTGTAAGCTTAGGGACTGATGACCGTTCAGTTAAGTCCCATAAGATTTCACACACATTTTGAACCAACTTCCTCGTTTGCTGCAAATCTCCCACTAAGTAAGAAATTCTAATAGAGAATGCATGTGCAATGTTGTCCTGAATCAACTGCAATAAAACTACAAGAAACGCACCACGGTATGAAAGTACACGAGAACTCTAACAAGGATGCAAATACACGTGACTGAAATTGGTAATAGCAGGAAAAGGTGTAAATTAATGAATTCGTGAAATCTAAGTACATCAGATAAACAGCATAATTAACCACAGGATCTGTTGTACTACTTCGCCATGGTGTCGAAGAACAAACATCAGACGAGAGTAATTCACATTCCTTCAGACCAACATCTTAGTATCACAGAGGAAATACTGTTAACAATCAACTGAAAATATCTTTGCAAACGGAGAAGCTGCTTGTAAGTCACTTGAATTTACAAATGTCTGGTATAGAGATGGATGCAGCTCGGCAAGTGTTCTGAAACAAGAACAATGTGAGCAAAGACCTGGTATATGCATTTGAAATCTGCACCTATAAACAACGACGGTGCGACTTTTCCTAGCCCGACTTCTGCTATGGTTCCAGTCGCATGAAAGATATTGCAGTGCTTTCAGCTTGCTGCATTGTCACCATTGGTACAATGTTTGCTGGTAGAATGCGTTCACACTAGATGTAAGTCTGCAAAGCTGCTTGCTGCAGCGCGCTGCTTCGGTGCGACGGACAGGAGAAATGCGTTTGTCCGCCAGACGGTGGTGAAACAGAACCAAATTCTGCTGCCTAGAATTCTCAGTGGTCGAAGGCGTTCAGAGCTCTCCATTTGCCGCAAGATAGGCTGGAGATTGTGTTGTAGCAGAAAGATGTGACGCGTGACTAAATATATGCCGAGTGTAGAATAATTCTGCAATACATGTAAGGTGCCCATCTAAAAACGGCCGAGCTTCGTTTAAACTGTCTCACAGGACGATGACAAATGTCACTTCCGCAGAACCACACGGGGCTACCGACAATCTACTGTGACAGCAGCTGATTTGAATGTTGATGTTAGCAACGCATTTCTGACAGGACTTCACAGAGACAAATGCGATGCATGGGCTTCAGTAGTTGACGACGGAGTCTTACTACAGAACCTCCCTAAGGCTTTTGGCCACTCGCCGTATATTACATCAAATCCTGCTTTAAACCTGATTTTTGTTTCCATCTTTACCACTACCAAGCTTTAAAACTTTTTCGCCATCATCTCTTCCTTCCCTGAATCTGAGATCACATCTATTCCGAAAATTGGTCTTTCGTCAGAACATATACACAGTAAGTTTAATGACCCATCAAAATAAGAATGCTGGAAGCCACTCAAAGTGGTGGATATTTCCATCAGAGAAGGTATACTCTTCCTACACGAGCTCGGCGATCCGGTCATCCAGTGCCGACGGCCGCCATATCATGCCATCCTCTGTCTTCTGGCGACATTTGGATGTCGTATGGAGGGCATGGAATCAGCACACAGCTATTCCGGCCGTTGTCAGCTTCCCAAGCCTTGAAGCCACTCCTTCTCACTCACTTAGCTAGTCTGTTGGCCATGCAGGGCTGAGTGCACCCTATTTCAATCTTCCTCCAGAAAAAAATCACTGGCAGAACTGGGAGCTGAATTTGGATCAGTGCGATGGCTATAGCAATTCTAGGGCGCTTTTGTTACATTTGGACGTAGGTAAATAACCTTGACCTATATTCTAGACCACTTCGTTGTGACCTTGACCTAGATTCTGGCTCACTTGATTTACGTTTGTGGCCTGGTCAATGACCATGATGTAAATTGTGGTAACCTGAGTAACTCCGTCCGAATTTTAGGTGCGTTTAAGTGCAGCGAAAGAGACTGTCATAGTCATTCAGACGAGCTCAAGGTTCCGATGTTGCATTTTTTGATAACTGTGAATTGATATAACACGTTTTCCCAAAACTGAGCATGGTAAACTAATGGGGAAAACTTGCCTTGCACTCTGAGAACTTTGACTAGCCCTTGGCCTCACCAACATTCACAGCAATCTCCGATACGTCACGAGCTCTGTCGTGGGCACCAGTCTGTAAGCTTAGATTACGAGTCGAGAAGCCGACTGCGATCGTCGGAAAAGTTATAAGGTTGGTTCAAAAGTACCATGATACGGGGTGTTAGAGGCATTTCAAAGTTTCATAAACAAATGTTGAAATGAGGCACAAGTGAGAGTGAACTCTGTTTTTGATTGCGGAGCTAAGAGCCAGCAGGTACTGAGAGGAGGTTCAGGTCAGAGATGCGAACTTTGCGAATTCTGTGACACACCAAATAAAAAGTACTGTTGCCGTGGAGATTGAAGTATTTTATTTTCTTCTGGTGCCCTAGTATGCTGATACATTTTGTTTGCTTACCTTGCAAGGAGCTAGTCGGATATTACATGGAGATCGTTTCCAATACATTACGGTTGTATATTTCTTACACTGGGTAAAAATCAGTTCATTTTTGTGCTTTTTCCTGGTCTTATCCCGTGTTATTTTGGATTTGACAATATCAGAGGTAGACGGTGACCAGATACTCTTCTTGCAGCCATTCCTTCCCCCTGGGACGGAATCTGCGTCTAGCGTTCTATTACGCGAAAGCGTGAGATAGTTTTCAAAGTCTTTAAGAATCGTGTAACTAAGGGCGGAAGTGACTAACGACCAGTCGGATGTGGTAAACCGCCTGAAAACAATCATCGACACTGGTCGACACACCAGCCGTCGTCGTTTACCCGCCGGGCACCCGAGAAGTGACGTGCTACTGCGCGCGGCTGTCATTGGGAAGATTGAGTTACATGTCGTGGAAAGAAATTTGCAGCAGAAGAGACGTTACTCAGAAGAGCTGTCAAGGAAAAGCAAAAAACTAAATATGCATTTGCAGCAAGTAAACTGGATACTAAACTTTAAAACTTTGAACTTATTTTTATTGATATACCGTGTGTTCCCCAGTATCTTTTATGAATTCCTGCATGCCGCAGATGATATAGATTAAATTTTACGCAGTATTCCGAAAAAATGCTCCGTTTCGATGTGAGAACAAACGTAAAATCGATTCATGCAAGTATTACTATACGAGTTAAAAGCGCGAATCTGTTTTCTTTTCCTGATAATGCAGAAAAGGATCGTTTCTGGATACATGTTAAGTAATTTCTGCTGCCTAAGGAAGTGTGCAGTGGACATTAGAAGTCACCCTATAGAAGTTGTAAACATTAGTGGCTAAGAATCTATGTTTTTGCAATACATTGTATACAACCATTCCCAGTTTTTCCCGGGTTAAGAATGGTGGTAGAGGGGAGACGCCAGGAATCGAAAACAATAAAGCGATCAAGTACGAACTAATACAACAGCTATTTATTGTGCACAGCGAGCGCATGTGAAAAGGCATAACAGCGTGTTCGCCGTGTGGTGTCGTGATAGAGCACGTGGTTGATCGTGAGCTATTTGTCTACCAGTTCCGCCTTGCTTTGCACGCACAAGCCTCCCGGTGCTTCATTACACGTCCGGTTTCAGAGAATAGTGAAGCACACAGCTGAATACTCCTATAGTCAGTTACATAACAGGTGCTGGAACCACTGACAGCATACAAAACTTTTTGGTCTGGCGATAACAGTGAAACAGATGTAATCGTCGCATTGGAACAATTTCGTCTACAGCAGCATAGAAACACGGAAATTATAGGTACAAATCAAACTCCCTTAGCCAAGGCTAATGACCTCATACTTCACGCTTACTGCATACAAAAGTGATATATGGTACACTACAGCAAATAAGACGACAGTTTTTGGACATTTTTCAGTATTAACGCTCAGTCCTATGGGTCTCGGTTATTCCCAAGGAAACAAATATAGTAGAATGGTCGCAAGACGTTAAAATAACGTGCTCCTTTAACGAACACACCAGTCACTTTGGTGCGCCGTAGACGGGTGCAACTGGTACCATGCATGTATCATGTGACTCTCCACCGCTGTCGTAAGTCTTGGCTGTGAAGTGGTGTGTATGTGTCAGTCGCTTGAATGGAATCAGCGCAATGAAATAAGTCGAAGTGAAGACTTGACAGAACAGCGTAGGGTCTGGACGTGCCCGTGACCACACCATGAACGAAGCTGCCTGACTTATATCATTGCGGACTATCCAACGAGTTTACAAGGAATGGTTAATCCCTCAATGAGAACAGTGGTCTTAAAAGATAATAACCGGCACGGACCGGAGATGAGTATCACGCCTTCTCAGTAGGCAATCGGTTTCAGGCCTGACAGGAAAAAGTGCTGACGACTGCAGGTCCATTCCAGCATGGAATCTACGTTTGGAGTTAGTTAGCCCGGAAAACGCTGTTGCTAACAGCGCGCTTAAAACTCTCCTTACGACACTCCTTTAAGAAAAAGCAGAACACCTTGAACGACTAGAGATAGGACATGTACATTAGTATGTTCTGCAGAAACGATTAGTATTTCAGTCACCTCGGTTCAGCTCGTATCCTGTTGCCTATTAGGCACAGGGTTCACCATGGTCCCTGATGGTCCATGCGTGATGGCATCGACGCGGATAAGGCGCGAGTGGCGTCCTATGGTATAGCCATCCATGCTGCATTCACCTGGTTCCAAAGTTCATCTGTGGTGATTGGCATTGGCTCACAGGACTGCACTCGTCGTTTCACATTTTCAGTTGGCTTCAAGTCTGGTGATCTGGCGGGTCAGGGGTAAAGGCTGACATCCTGAGACACCAAGAAGGCACTTGTTTGCGCAGCAACATGTGGTCGTGCATTGTCTTGCTAAAAATGGCGTCTGGGGTGTTGGGCAGAAAGGATATAGTTACGGGTCGCAGGATGTCATTCACGTAGGTCACATTGGTCACAGTGCCGTGGACGTGCACCAACTGTGATTTGTGGTTGTACTCAATAGCACCTACCACCACAAGGCCTTGACTTGGTCCTGTATGTCTTGTGCGAACGTAGTCACTGTGATGCCGCTACCCCTGTCTTTGGCGAACCAAAATGCGGCCATTATTTGCAAACAAACAGAACCTGGTTTCGTCCGAAAACACTATCTGATTTCATTCTTGTCCCTAGCGACATCGTTCCATACCCCATTTCCGTCTAGCATGTTTCTTCACATTCGTCAAATGTAGGCAGATACGTGCACGACGCGCACGTAACTCAAGCCGTAATAAACTCTGATAGACTGTCATCCTTGATAGTGTACCATGTGTTACACTGTTCCATTGTTGCACCAGAACCGAGGATGTAGATCTGTCCTGCAATGCCATTCGGATGAGGTGTCAATCTTCTCGAGGGCTGATCTGGGTGGTGCGACCCATCTCGTCGTCTTCTGAGGCCTTCTGTGATCCATTCGGCACACATCCGTTACACTGCCGAAACACTTCGTCCCACACTAGCAGCAGTTCCCCCGATGGATGCATCACACTCTCATCACTCCTCTTACAAACTCTCTGATTTGATGGTACGGTTCACGCATACGTCTGCGAGGCATCCTGGACATCTGCTCAAGTCACACTGATCCATTACTTTCGGTTTATAGCGACAACGAGAGCCGCAGGCACATTTTACCTGTAGGTGATGTTGCGCCGCGACATACGTGTTCACCCGGAACCCGCGGGCAGACATTGTTCGAATGCTAACCATTTCTGCAGAACATACTAACGTACGTGACCTGCAAATATGAACGTCCTATCTCTAGTCGGACCCATAGTGTGTTGTGGGTGTAGTTCGCACGGGAGCAGTTTCTCTGGTTTGCTAGGTGTTTTTCTTACTCATTCAGGTTACTGTGAACATGAACCAGGATGTTTATTTCAATATTCTGGTCTTCCACTTTCTTCTTCAATTTCACGATGCACTCGCGTCCTCCATAGTCACAACGGCGTTTCCAAAAGGCTGACCGCATACGTTTCTGGTTTAACGAACACTCATGAGACCAGTCGCAGCTCGTCTTCTCTACTAAATCACCGGACCAAAAAAAAAAAAAAAAAAAAAAAAAAAAAAAAAAAAAAAAAAAAAGAAGAAAAGTGTGGGACTGTTTGGAGCAAAGGATCAAACGTAGCAGTCGACATACTCCCCCCCCCCCCCCGCCCACCCACCCAGTTTGGTACCCTCTATGGAATCTGTTTGTCAATGAGTGGCTTCATCTGGATACGGCTCGCGTGAAGAGACTGCTGGGTACTCTTCTTCGCCGAAATTTAGCCATTAAGAAGGACGGCGGCGGAATTAGAAACTTGTCCGCCACTGGTGCAGACTATTTTTCCAGTGTGCTTATGTGAACTATGCATAGACGGCGTTTTCGCACTGAAACACATAACACAAGAGAGACGAGAACTTAATCCGGAAACCCACTTACGATTTGTGTATTATGAAAAAGCATGTGATGGAAATCAGAGAGATACACAGTAGGTAATAATGGAAAAAGAGGAATCCCTAAATATCTGACCCAATCCGCTAAAACCCTGTACATGAATACCACGTTTGGAACTGACAGGGAATAAGAGAGAACACATGACATACAGGCATATCAAGGAGTAAAACAACGGTGTAACTTGTCACCGACACTGTTCAATATATGGAGCAGCATGAGGCATAACTACAGGGAGCAATGAACATATTAACCACCTTATTCGCGGATGATCAAGTTATCATACAAAACAGTGTAGAAAAGCCACAAATGAAATTACATAAATTAAGTCATATAAGAGCTATTCTCTGACTATATTTACAAGTAAAGCTTAAGTCGTGGCCATTTCAGGTATCCGCCCAGCACAAACTAAAATAGTCCTCAATAATATACTGAGGTAACAAAAGACATGTGATGTCGTTGTGCACGTATACAGATGGTGGCAGTACCGTGTACACAAAGTATGAAAGGGCAGAGCATTGGTGGAGCTGACATTTGTACTCAGCTGATTCCTGTCAAAAGATTTACGACCTGATTACGGCCGCACGACGGGAATTAACATACTTTGAACGCGGAATGGTAATTGGAGCTAGACGCAAGGGACATTCCATATCGGAAATCGTTAGCGTATTCTATATTCTGAGATACAGAGTGTCAAGAGCCTGCCGAGAATAGCACATTTCAGGCTTACCTCTCACCACGGATAACGCAGTGGCCGAAGGGCCTTTGTTAACGACCGAGAGTAGTGGCGTTTGCGTATAGAAATAATCGATAAAATCAACGTGAGACGTGCGACGGACGTATCCTATAAGACAGAGCGGTGAAATTTAGCGTAATGGGTTATGGCAGCAGTGCCTTTGTAAACAGCACGGCATCGCCTGCACCGCCTCTCCTGGGTTCATGGCCATACCGGTTAGGCTCTAGACGACTGGAAAACCGTGACCTATTCAGGTGAGTCCCGGACTCAGCTGGTAAGAGCTTGATGGTTGGGTTCGAGTGAGGTGCGGGCCTCACGAAGCCATAGACCAAGTTGTCGACGAGGCACAGTGCAAGCTCGTGGTGGCTCTATAATGATCTGGGCCGTGTTCTGTGTTTACATGGAATGGTCTGTGTCCTGTGGTCCAGCTGAACCTGTTATTGACTGGAAATATTTATGTTCGGTTACTTGGAGACAGTAATTCATGGACTTCATGTTCCTAAAGAACGATGTCGCGTCACTGGGCCATAATTGTTCGCGATTGGTTTGAACAATATTCTGGACAATTCGAGCGAATGATTTGGCCAAGCAGATAGCCCGACATGAATCACATCGAACATTTATGGAATGTATTCGAGATGTCAGTTAGTGCATATCATCCTGCATCGGAAACTCTTTCGCAATTATGCACGGCTATAGAGGCAGCAGGACTCATTATTTCTGCAGGACACTTCCAACGACTTGTTGAGTCAATGCAACGTCGAGTTGTTGCATAGCACCCGGGGAAAGGAGGTCCGACACGATATTAGAAGGTATCCCATGATTCTAGACACCTCAGTGTATCTGACTGACTGAAGGCCTGTTCTGTGGCCTGATGAGTCACAAGTTTGCCTCTATTAAAACACTGTAAAGTGCATTCTGGGTAGATCACACCGGGGGTGTTTCTCTGTACTTTTGAGGGTGCTTTTGAAACATGACGTGGCCTCACACATTCAATTTACTGTGAACATGAACCAGAATGCTTATTTCCACGTTCTTGGTACTGCTCTTTATATTTCGTTTTCATGGTGAGCATGCTGTTGACACCCATATCTACGAAGCTGACAAAAGCGCGTTCGAAGGGCTGCACGCATACGTTCCTAGATTAACGAACACACAGCAACACAATCGCTTCTCGACTGCCCCACTAACTTTTCCTATCGTAATCCATAGAAAGTGTCGGGGACTACGTACTCTGGGCAACGGGTGGAAATGTAGTCAACATCATATCCGCAATTTGGTAGCTTCGCGGGATGTAATCGTCAACGAGGGGCTTCAGCTACATAAGACGTACCTGAAGAGACTGCTGAACTCAGCGTTATGTCTCACAGGGGTGACAAGTTTTTTATCCAGTGTGCTGATGCTAACGTGTTTGAAACTCATGATTCTATTTAGCTGAAAACTACCTTCTGGAAATCATTCAGCAGAGACAATACATAGTGCTTCGTGAAGCTGTCAGCTTACAAACGAGCGAGGTGACGCAGTGGCAACACTGTAGACTCGAATTAAGGAAGACGGCGATTCAAATTCTCATCCAGCCATCCAGATTTGTGTGTTCCGTGCTTTCCCTAATTCGCTTAAACGTAAATGCCGGTATGGCATTCCCCATTCCGAGCCTGTACTCTGTCCCTGGCTGTCCACTGGACGTTTAATCCTGGCCTTGTCTCCTTTTCACTCTACTGTTAAGTACGCTGTCACGTGCGATCGCTGTGACCGATGTGGGTAGACTGTATACGCGCACTCTACTGCTCAGTTACAAGCTGTTTTTGATATCTACATCTAGATACAAAGTCCGCAAGACACCTTACGATGCGTGGCGGAGGGTACCCTGTACCACTACAAGTAATTTCCTTTCCTGTTCCGCTAGTAAAGAGATTAGATCGAGGAAAAAACGATTGTCTGTGTGCCTCCGCATGAGGCATATTTTTCGTATCTTATCTTCGCGGTTCTTACTCGAAATGTATCTTGGCACCACTAGAATCGTTCTGCAGTCACCTTCAAATGCCGGTTCTCTAAATTTTCACAGTAGTGTTTCTTGAACAGAACTTCGCCTTCCCTCCAGGGATTCCCATTTGAGTTCCCGAAGCATCTCCGTAAAACCTGCGTGTTTTTGAACTCATCAGTCACAAATCTAGCATCCTGCCTCTGAATTGCTTCGATGTCTTACTTTAATCCGACCTGGTGGGGATCCGAAACAATCGAGAAGTACTCAAGAATAGGTCGCACTAGCGTCCTATATGTGGTCCCCTTTGCAGATGAACCACACTTTCCCAGAATTCTCTCAATAAACCGAAGTCAACCATTCGTTTTCCCCACCACATTCCTCACAAGCTCGTTCTATTTCATATCGCTTTGCAACGTGACGCCCAGGTATTTAAACGACGTGACTGTGTCAAGAGGACACTGCTAAAGCTGTATCCGAACAATACGGGTTTGTTTCTCCTACTCATCTGCATTAACTTACATTTTTCTACATTTAGAGATAGCTGCCAATCATCAGAGCTACTACAAATTTTCTCTAATTCATCTTGTATCTTCCTACAGTAATTCAGCAGCTTATCCTGCGCCACAACAAAAATTGGTTCAAATGACTCTGAGCACTATGGGACTTAACATCTGAGGTCATCAGTCCCCTAGAACTTAGAACTACTTAAACCTAACTAACCTAAGGACATCACACTCATCCATGCCCGAGGAAGGATTAGAACCTGCGCCACAGCATCATCAACAAACAACCGCAGGTTGCTGCCCACCCTGCGTGCTACATCATTTATGTACATAGAGAATAGTAACGCTCCTATCACTCTTACTTGGGCACTCCTGACGATACCCTTGTCTCTAATGAACATTCGCCGCCGGGGACAACATACTGCGTTCTACTGCTTAAGAAGTCTTCGAGCCATTACCGTACCTGGGAACCCCCTCGATACGCTCGTACCTTCGTCAACAGTCTGCAATGGGGCACCGCGACAAGAAGATTCCGGAAATCTAGAAATATATCTGTTGCCCTTCATCCATAGTTCACAGGATATCATGTGAGAATAGGGCAAGCTGAGTTTCGCACGAGCGATGCATTCTAAAGCCATGCTGATTCGTGGCCGTAAGCTTCTTGGTCTCAAGAAAGTTTATAATATTCGAGTTGAAAATATGTTCGATGATTCTGAAACAAACCGTTTTTAGGGTATTGGTTTGTAATATTGTGGGTCCGTTTTCTTGTCCTTCTCATACACAGAAGTCTTCTGCGCTTTTTTCCAGTCGCGTGGGATATGTACTGACGCAAAATTCAGTCTTAACTGCAGCAAAAACAGCACGAGAAGAGTTGTGTGTTCTCCAGTAAATACAGTTCTTATGAGTCCGAAGCGCTCCACATTGTCATCAGCTGATCAACTGACAAAGTTATTAACGGCTCAGTTCAAGGTGTCACTTTTTATAGACGCAGGTAGATAATTGTGGCTCAGTAAGTTACACTGATCAGACTTATACAACACACTGAAAGATTTGAAGGGAAGAAAGGGAAGTTAAAGTTCAATTTCCCGTCGACGAAGAGGAAACAGAGCACAAGCTCGTACTTGACTGGAAATCGGACTGCCCTCTTCGTGGGAACGATCTCGACATTCACCTGAAATGCTGCTGACAAGCCATGGTAAAACCCAGATGTGGATGGTTCGGCGGTGATTTGATCCCGTTCCTTCTTGATACGAGTGCTTTCTTAACCAGTGTGCCACCTATCGGATAAAAATTGAATGAGAGAGGAATTGTCGTAGCTCTTGTCTTTAGGGCAAACAGACCTCCCACTTGATTGAGGCTCTCTACATCTACATAATTACTCTAGAATTCGCACTTAAGTGTTTGGCGGAGGTTGCATGGATACTGTCAGACTATTTCACGACCGTTCCACTCTCAAATACCACGTGGGAAAAATGATTACCTAAATATTTCTGTGCGGACGCTGATTTATTTTCTTACGAAGGTAATTTCTCACTATGCACGTGGAAGCCAATAGCATATTTAAAGATTCGGACGAGAAAGTTGATGATTTAAATTTCGTGAAAAGATCTCGCCGCAACGAGAAATGTCCTTATATTAACCATTCCCGTCGTAACTCGCCTACCCTACCGTGACACTCTCTTCCCTATTTCGTGAGAATTAAAAAAGAACTGCCCTTCTTTGAACTGTTCAACTGTCCTCCGTGGAACCCTATCTTTTAAGGATCCAGTACCTTGCAGCAAAATTCCAGAAGAAGATGGACAAGCGTAGTGTAGGCAGCCACTTTAATAGATTTGTTGCATGTTCTGTTCTGCCAATCAGGCAGTTTTCTTTACGGTCAACTGCCACTTTTCACACCCTGCAGGCCTTTTATCTGAATTACTTTGGAATTCGTTTTGATCTTCTAAAGACTTTACTAGACAATAAACAACAGCTTCACCTGCAAACAATCTAAGAGGGCTGTTGACTGATTCGTAAATCGTTTATATAGATTTAGTAGACCTACAGCAGCGGGCCTACCTTAGGGAACCCAGAGATCACTTTCATTTCACTAGATGACTTACCGTCAAACTTCCTGACGCGAATTCACGAATCCATCCGCACAACTCAGACGATTTATCAAAGGACCGTAATTTTATTAGTAGCCACTACTGAGCAAAGCAGTCAAAGGCTTCTGGAAATCTAAAACGAATTTGAGATCCACTGTCAACAGCACTTATTTCTTCGCGTGTAGTCTGGATAACTAGTAGTAAAGGGCGTGCCTGCAAACCCAGGGGTCTCGAAATCGAATCACGGTCGGACCACGGAAATTTTCAGTTTGCTTTTAATCTAGCGTTCAGCCCTCTATGAAGCGAGTAGTTGCCAAGAACGCCACGTAGTTCGTATTCCCCTTTAAAATATAGGTCCAGTTTCTCCGTTAGGGTAACTGGGGTAAATCTGGGACATGCAAGTCACCGAAGTAGTTTCCCATCGAAAGATTTGCACTCGGCGATTTAGGCACACAAAATAATAATAATAAAGAAAAAATAAAAAGAAGCAGAAATTACAAGCATTGGCCAAACGACTTAGAAGATAAAAAAAAGTGAAAATAGAAGGAAACAAAACCATACGTTCAATACAAACCAAAAGAAATTTTACCAGACAATAGATAACACACACATTAAAATAGACAATCCACCAAACGTAACAGACATGGAACACTTCTGGAGCAACATATGGTCAAACCCGGTACAACATAACAGACATGCACGGTGGATACAAGCAGAAACAGACTCATACAAGACGATACCACAAATGCTTGAAGTGATAATTTTGTAGCATGAAGTCACCCGAGCAATTAATTCTACACACAATTGGAAAGCCCCTGGAAATGATAAAATAGCAAATTTCTGGCTAAAGAAATTCACCTCAACACATTCACATCTAACTAAATTATTTAACAATTACATTGCAGACCCATACACAGTTCCTGATATACACAGTCCCTGATACACTTACACAAGGAATAACTTATCTGAAACCTAAAGATCAAGCAGACACAGCAAACCCAGCAAAATATCGCCCCATAACATGCCTACCAACAATATACAAAATATTAACTTCAGTCATTACACAGAAATTAGTGACACATACAACACAGAACAAAATTATAAATGAAGAACAAAAAGGCTGCTGCAAAGGAGCACGAGGCTGTAAAGAGCAACTGATAATACATGCAGAGGTGACATATCAAGCTAAGACTAAACAAAGGTCGCTGCACTACGCATACATTGATTACCAAAAAGCTTTTGATAGTGTACCCCACTCATGGTTACTACAGATATTGAAAATATACAAAGTAGATCCTAAATTAATACAGTTCCTAAACATAGTAATGAAAAATTGGAAAACCACACTTAATATCCAAACAAATTCAAATAATATCACATCACAGCCAATACAGATTAAGCGTGGTATATACCAAGGAGACTCATTAAGTCCTTTCTGGTTCTGCCTTGCTCTGAACCCACTATCCAGCATGCTAAATAATACAAATTATGGATATAACATTACTGGAACATACCCACACAAAATCACACATTTGCTATACATGGATGATCTAAAACTACTGGCAGCAACAAATCAACAACTCAACCAATTACTAAAGGCAACAGAAGTATTCAGCAATGATATAAATATGGCTTTTGGAACAGACAAATGTAAGAAAAATAGCATAGTCAAGGGAAAACACACTAAACAAGAAGATTACATATTGGATAACCACAGCGACTGCATAGAAGCGATGGAAAAAACAGATGCCTATAAATATCTAGGATACAGACAAAAAATAGGAATAGATAATGCAAATATTAAAGAATAACTAAAAGAAAAATATAGACAAAGACTAACAAAAATACTGAAAGCAGAATTGACAACAAGAAACAAGACAAAAGCTATAAATACTTATGCTATACCAATATTGACCTACTCATTTGGAGTATTGAAATGGAATAACACAGACCTAGAAGCACTCAATACATTTACACGATCACAATGCCACAAATATAGAATACATCACATACATTCAGCAACTGAAAGATTCACATTAAGCAGAAAGGAAGGAGGAAGGGGATTTATCGACATAAAAAACCTATATTATGGACAGGTAGACAATTTAAGAAAATTCTTTATAGAACGAGCAGAAACTAGCAAAATACACAAAGCAATCACTCATATAAATACATCTGCCACACCACTGCAATTTCATAACCACTTCTACAACCCTTTAGATCACATAACATCAACAGATACGAAGAAAGTAAATTGGAAAAAGAAAACACTACATGGCAAGCACCTGTATCATCTAACACAGCCACACATCGATCAAGACGCATCCAACACTTGGCTAAGAAAAGGCAATATATACAGTGAGACGGAAGGATTCATGATCGCAATAGAGGATCAAACAATATACGCCAGATATTACAGCAAGAATATTGTTAAAGATCCCAATACCACAACAGATAAATGCAGACTTTGCAAACAACAAATAGAAACAGTAGATCACATCACAAGCGGATGTACAATACTAGCAAGTACAGAATACCCCAGGAGACATGACAATGTAGCAAAAATAATACATCAACAACTTGCCATACAACATAAACTAATAAAACAACACGTTCCCACATACAAGTATGCACCACAAAATGTACTGGAGTATGATGAATACAAGTTATACTGGAACAGAACCATTATAACAGATAAAACAACACCACATAACAAACCTAACATCATACTCACCAATAAAAAGAAGAAATTAACACAACTAATCGAAATATCCATACCCAATACAAAAAATATACAGAAGAAAACAGGAGAAAAAATTGAAAAATACATCCAACTGGCTGAGGAAGTGAAGGACATGTGGCATCAGAATAAAGTTGACATTATACCAATTTCAACTACAGGAGTCATACCACGCAATATCCACCAGTACATCAACGGAATGCAGCTACATCCAAACTTGTATATACAACTACAGAAATCTGTAATTATTGATACATGTTCAATTACCCGAAAGTTCCTAAATGCAATGTAACATATACCGTACAGTTAAAAGGAAGTCACGCTTGATCAAGGTCCGCGTCACTTTCCATTTTTAACCAGACATAACGCCTGAGAAAAGGATAATAATAATAATAATAATAATAATAATAATAAGTATTATTATTATTATTATTATTATTATTAATGATAATATTCGTATGTGCCTTTGACTTTCACAAGAACGAATAGATCTTGTATTTCGACATAACTGTCATCAAGGAGTGTGATTGAATGAAATGTAAATGTTTATTTGACACCACAAACGGTTGTCAAGCTACAGTCACTAACACAATGAAATTTTAAAAAGTTTATTGATTTAGTGAGTGTGGCTTGACGACCGTTTGTGGTGTCAAATAAACATCTCAACAGATTATTTTCTTGGAAGTATTTCATAAGTTAGATGTTCCACGATCTTCCTGCAAATCGCTGTCAGTGATGAGGTCTGAAATTCAGCAATTATGTCTATTTCCTTTCTTGTGTTTTCGTGTCCTGTGCAACTTTCCAATGTTTATGCACGGATCTATCGACGAACGAGCGGTTGTAAATGTAAATGAATGCTGAAAATGGAGGCATTTCATCAGCGTACTGCAACATAAACCTAACTGGTGTACAATCTGGGCTGGAAAACTTCCCTTCATTAAGTAACTGAAGTTGCTTCGTTAGAGCGGGGGTATGTACTGCCAAGTTATATTACTCATGTTGACTACTGTTCTTGATGCGAATTCAAGAATATTTAATGAATCTTCTTCATTGAAAGACTTTCGAAAAACCGTGTTTAGTAACTCATGTTTAGTGACGCTGCCATCGGTAACATTACCACCGTTATCGCACAGTGAATGTATCTGACTATGTGTTGTCACTTGTATTCTTTACGCATGACCAGAATCTCTTTCAATTTTCTAAAAAAATTCGAGAAACAGTTTCCTCGAGTAAACCACTGAAGGCATCCCGCATTGAAGTGCGCATTAAATTTCGAGCTCCTGCTCCTGGTCAGACATGGAGAGATTGCGTTCTTTTAAATCTGACTCTTTTTTTTCGTTGCTTCTGCAACAGATTACTGTTCTACTAAGAGGTTAACGGCTAAGTTCAAAGGGTCACGTTTTATAGACGCATCTAGTTAACTGTTGTTCGATAAGGTGCGTTGAGCAGACGTTTACATCTCACGGAAAGGTGTGAAAGGAAGAAAGGGAGGTTAAACTTTAATCTTCTGTCGACAAAGTCATTCTAAACTGAGCACAAGATCGCATTGGACTAAGGTGGGGAAGGAAATCGGCCAAGGTTTGTTTCACGGTTATTCTGCTCTGTAGGAATCAGCATGGGTTTCGAAAAAGACGATCGTGTGAAACCCAGCTCGCGCTATTCGTCCACGAGACTCAGAGGGCCATAGACACGGGTTCCCAGGTAGATACCGTGTTTACTGACTTCCGCAAGGCGTTCGATACAGTTCCCCACAGTCGTTTAATGAACAAAGTAAGAGCATATGGACTATCAGACCAATTGTGCGATTGGATTGAAGAGCTCCTAGATAACAGAACGCAGCATGTCCTTCTCAATGGAGAGAAGTCTTCCAAAGTAAGAGTGATTTCAGGAGGATCTGCAGCGAGTTGACACATGGTGCAGGGAATGGCAATTGAATCTCAATGTAGACAAGTGTAATGTGCTGCGAATACATAGAAAGAAAGGTCCTTTATCATTTAGCTACAACATAGCAGGTCAACAACTGGAAGCAGTTAATTCCATAAATTATCTGGGAGTCCGCATTAGGAGTGATTTAAAATGGAATGATCATATAAAGTTGATCGTCGGTAAAGCAGATGCCAGACTGAGATTAATTGGAAGAATCCTAAGGAAATGCAAACCGAAAACAAAGGAAGTAGGTTACAGTACGCTTGTTCGCCCACTGCTTGAATACTGCTCACCGGTGTGGGATCCGTACTAGATAGGGTTGATGGAAGAGATAGAGAAGATCCAACGGACAGCAGCGCGGTTCGTTACAGGATCATTTAGTAATCGCGATAGCGTTACGGAGTAGATAAACTCCAGTGGAAGACCCTGCAGGAAAGACACTCAGTAGGTATGGGCTTTTGTTGAAGTTTCGAGAACATACCTTCACCGACGAGTCAAGCAGTATATTGCTCCCTCCTACGCATATCTCGCGAAGAGACCATGAGAATAAAATCAGAGAGATTAGAGCCCACATAGAGGCATACCGACAATCCGTCTTTCCACGAACAATACGAGACTGGAATAGAAGGGAGATCCGATAAAGGCACTCAAGGTACCCTCCGCCACACACCTTCAGGTGGCTTGCGGAGTATGGATGTAGATGTAGATGTAGATGTAGAGATTCCCCGTATTCGTGTGAAATTATGTGACAAACCTCGAAAAATTAAATGACCCAACGGGGATGTGCACTGCACGCTATTTAGTTTGTAGTACCAGAATCTTAGCCACTGTGCCATCTCGGAGAGTAAAAAGGTGTACAAGAGAGAGGAATTACCTCTTCCCGTGTCTCTCGTGCATACGGACAAGGCCACCTGACTGTAGGTGTCAGCTGGAACTGTTCCACCGTCGCTGAGTGTTTGCGTAGTGTCCACTGCTCCCAGCGTAATTTGAATTGGTAATCTGACAGCCAGTGTTGTTGTTACGTCTTTTTCAGTTTCGTAATGTCATGTTTGCAAATGAATTATTTATACTTATCCATAGTTAATTTCACGCACCAGCCAATGGTTTGCGAATCTGGCTTCAAATGGTTCAAATGGCTCTGAGCACTATGGGACTTAACAGCTGTGGTCATCAGTCCCCTAGAACTTAGAACTACTTAAACCTAACTAACCTAAGGACATCACACACATCCATGCCCGAGGCAGGATTCGAACCTGCGACCGTAGCAGTCGCACGGTTCCGGACTGCGCGCCTAGAACCGCGAGACCACCGCGGCCGGCGTTTGCGAATCTAGTTGCCATTTTGTTGCTTACGTCGATTCACACCGAGCGTGTTGGTGCAGTGGCTAGACACTGTAACAGCATTCGGGAAGAGGGCGGTTCAGATCAGCGCCCGGCCGTCTGGGTTCTGCGTTCATTCCCTAAACAGTTCAAGACAAATTCAAAGGTGGCTCGCTTGAAAAGGGTACGGCTGATTTCCTTCCCCATCCATCCCCATTTGATGCTCTTTCTAATGCAACGTTAGAACCTAACTCTACTGACTTCCTTCTGCACATGGATTGCTCGTACATGGGATATATCCTACATTAATGTCGAGTGCTTAATGCGAAGGATCACAAATGGTTTTGAAGGCAACCTAAACCGCAGAAATTTTGACTGCATATTTAGCGAACTTTTGCTTCAATTTATGTTTGAGGCAAATACACATTTTTCTGGTGCCACCAAACTATGCAAGAGACACGAATCTGATAATGTCTGATCTCACCAGAAAGTGGTGATTCATGTCTCATTTCCCGTTTTTTTACTGATTTCCCTAAAAGGGGGGGGGGGGTTTGTTTGGGGAAGGAGACCAGACAGCGAGGTCATCGGTCTCATGGGATTAGGGAAGGATGGGGAAGGAAGTCGGCCGTGCCCTTTCAAAGGAACCATCCCGGCATTTGCCTGGAGCGATTTAGGGAAATCACGCAAGACCTAAATCTGGATGGCCGGAGGCGGGATTGAACCGTCGTCCTCCCGAATGCGAGTCCAGTGTCTAACCACTGCGCCACCTCGCTCGGTTCCCTAAAGGAGGGAGAAATCAATTGAACATATTACTGGCACGACTGTTTGTAAGAAGGCTTTATAAGACAATACATTGTTCGTAGAGTCACCTAACCCAAGGTACTATAGTGCAGCAGGTCGCTATGCAAGGACTTGGGCTTTACATTTCCCTGTAATGTGAACACAAGCCGTAAAAGAATCACTTGTTTTGCTCAAAGAAGCGAAATCAACAATGCACATAAGTGTCAATAAAACCTATCGATTACAGTGGCTAGTATGCGTATTTACCATATACACAAAATCATGGAACTAAGGGAAACACCTGTACTTTCACTCAATATTCCTGTAAAATGAGGAACAGGAAACAAAAAACATAATATTTAACGTTTACTAAAAATTAAATATGCCAATATGGCTCCAAAAGTCGTGCTGCAATTAAGAAGCCTACAATAATGAATTAAAATATTCTGCCTGACATAAAAAATGAAGCACACATAAGGGGAAGAGGAAACAAAATGGAACTTCACGGGTTGAGTGGTACAAAACAAACACAAAAATTTACAGAGAACGTGGCAGCTTGAGTCCACATATCATTGCACTCAGTCTGACCTGGATCCATGCGCTTTGGATTGGGAGGTGTGTCATGGAGCCACTGTAGGCTGAAGTTTTAGAGACTAGTCGGGAAGAAAAAGTGCTCAAAGAAGTCGGATACGAAAGTACTAAGGAATGAATACATATACTTGAAGTTCACTTCGATAAAGAATGGCTCAGTAGGCAGCTCAGTTGAAAAGGAATGGGCAACTCTAAAAGGGGCAATCACAGAAGCTGGAAAGAAAAACATAGGTTACAAAGAAACCATGGGTGACAGAACAAATACTTCAGTTGATCGAAGAAAGCACAAAAAAGGTAAATTCAAAAACACAGAAATACAAGTGATTTCGGAATGAAATAAATAGGAAGTGCAGGTAAGCTAAGGTTAAATGGCTGCATAAAAAATCTGAAGAAATCGATAAAAGAAATTATTTCGGAAGCACTGACTCAGCATATAGAACGGTTAAATCAACCTTTGGTGGCCGGCCAGAGTGGCCGAGCGGTTCTAGGCGCTTCAGTTTGGAACCGCGCGACCGCTACTGTCGCAGGTTCGAATCCTGCCTCGGGCATGGATGTGTGTGATGTCCTTAGGTTAGTTAGGTTAAGTAGTTCTAAGTTATAGGGGACTGATGACCTCAGAAGTTAAGTCCTATAGTGCTCAGAGCCATTTGAACCATTTGAACAACCTTAGGTGAGATAAAAGGAAGGGTGGCAACACTGACAGTGCATTGGGAATTCCACTGTTAAATACAGAGGAGAAAGCGGATAGGTCTAAGAGTACATTGAAGGCTTCTATAAGAGGGTACACTTGTCTGATGACGTGGTAGAACAAGAAACAGGAGTCGATAAAAAACAGATAGGGAATCCAGCGTTAGAATCAAAATTTAAAAGAGCTCTGTAAGACTTACGACAGAATAAGGCAGAAGGGGTAGATGACATTCCATCAGAATTTCTAAAATCATTGCGGGAGTGGCAATAAAACGACTATTCACGCTGGTGTATTGAATGTATGGAAGTGGTGAAATCCATCTGACTTTCGGAAAAAACATCATCCACGTAATTCTGAAGACTGCAAGAGCTGACAAGTGTGAAAATCATCGCACAATCGCTTAAGAGACCCTGCGCCCAAGTTGTCGACAAGAAAAATACACAGAAGAACTGAAAAGAAAATTGAGGGTGTGTTAGATGACGATCAGTTTGACTTTAGGAAAGGTAAGAAAGGTAAAGGCACCAGAGAGGCAGTTCTGACGTTGCGGTTAAGAATGGAAGCAAGACTAAAGAAAAATGAAGGCACGTTCATAACAACTGTCGACCTGGAAAAAGCGTTCGACAGTGTCAAATGATGCAAGATGTTCAAAATTCTGAGAAAAATTAGGGTAAGCTATAGGGAAAGACGGGTAATATACAATATGTACAAGAGTCAAGAGGGAACTATAAAAATTGGAAGACCAAGAACGAAGAGCTCGATTAAATAGGGTGTAAGACAAGGTTGTAGTTTTTCAAGAGGGAACTATAAAAATTGGAAGACCAAGAACGAAGAGCTCGGTTAAAAAGGGTGTAAGACAAGGTTGTAGTTTTTCTCCCCTACAGTTCAGCCTACACGTGGAATTAAAATTCAAGATGAACGGATGTCAATGACAAGATTCACAGATGACAAAGCACTCCTCAGTGAAAGCGAAGACGAATTATAGGATGAATTGAATCGTATGAACAATCTAATGATTACATAATATGTATTGACAATAAATCGAAGAAAGACGAAAATAATGAGAATTAGCAGAAATGGGAAGAGCGAGAAACTTAACATCAGTATTGATTGTCACGAAGTAGAAGTTAAGAAATTCTGCTACCTAGGCAGTAAAATAACTAATGACGGATGGAGAAAGGAGGACATCAAAAGCAGACTAGCACTGGCAAAAAGGGTCTTCCTGGCCAATAGAAGTCTACTAGTATCTAACGTAGGCTTTAATTTGAGAAACAAATTTCTGAGAAAGTACTTTTGGAGCACAGCGCTGTATGATAGTAAAACATGGACTGCGGGTAAGAAGAGAATAGAAGTATTTGGGATGTCGTGCTATGTAAGAAAATTAGATGAACCGATAACATAAGAAATGAAGAGGTTCTGCGAAGAATCGGAGGGGAAAGAAGTATATGGAAGACATTGAGTAGAAGAAGAGACGGGATGATAAGACATCTGTTAAGACATCACGAAATAACTTCAGTGGTGATAGAGGGAGCTGTAGAGGACGACAGAAATTGGAATACATCCAGAAATAATTGAGGCTGTATGTTGTATATGCTACTCTGAGATGAACAGGTTGTCACAGGAGGGATTGACACAGGGGAGGAATTCGTGGCGGCCCCAATCGAACCAGTGAGAAGACTGATTGCCTCAAACAAACAAAAATCTTCCCTAGAGGGAAGCTTTTTTAACTATTTCGACATATCCTGAATATTCCATTGGGACAGAGTTTACGTCCAAGCTGGTACCACACATATTCTATTCCATATCTGGGGTTCTTTCCGACTACGAGAGTACCTCATCACGGAGCAGTTCACATGGACTCGTGATGAGTTTGGACGAGCCTTGTCCTGTTGAAAAATGGCACTACGATATTGTCACATGACAGGTAACGAAGGACGACCGTTACGTAACGTTGTGCCGTCAGTATTCCCTCAATCACTACCAGTTGTTACCTGAAGTCATAACCGATAGCTCCTTACAACATGACGCCATGAGTAACATCTCTGTGCCTTTCCGAAACATTTGAAGAATGGAACCGCTCCTCAGCTTCCCGCCATACTCGCTGATTATGGTGATCCGAGGTGGTGTAGAAGCGCGATTCATCGCTGTGCACAAGGCGATGCCGTTCATCAGCAGCCCATGCCTGCCGGTCACGTCGCCACTCCCAACGCAGCCGTTTGTGTTGTGGTGCTAAATGCAACCTAAGCGTGGAACAGCTGCTGCCCTCTCCAGTGAATGGTGCGTGATGATGCAGAACGTTGCATGGTGTCCATTATTTGTTCTCAGATGGCAGGCACAGATGTGAAGGAGTTATAATGTGCTTGGTTGCTTGGTGCAGAATACGGTGGTACTCCCTTGTGGTTGAGCCGTGCGTGCTGGCTTCGCGGCCAGAGTAGTGCCTCTCTGGTTATCATTGGTCGTCCGTGGTTTAGTCTTCCGACCGGAGATGCTGGTCTTTGACTGGAAAACTACGAGAATTATTCCGAAAGTAAGGAGCGATCGGTTGCGAAATGGAAACCACAGTGAAAACTGATGAAGTTTTGCAGATGTGTGTTGGACAGTGTCTTATTATGCCCGTCGATCGCATTACGTCATTATTTTTAGTTCTGAGCACACCGGGAGCACATAAAGATACGTAGAACAACAGCGTCTCCCACCAAGTACGAGGGCCTGGTGAAAAATTTCGCCTGATGCTATGCAGCCGACATTGCATAACTGTCGTGCGTATTCTCCTTCAAGACAATTCTCAGCCGCATTCTGCAGGGGCAATGAAGATGCTCCTGTATCGTTTTCAATTGGAAATGTTTGATTGCCCACAATACAGCCCGTACTTGTCTCCCTCTTTCATCTCTGCTTACATGAACTGCTGGCTATGAAGACAACATTTTTGCACAGACAATGAGCTGTAAGCCAGCGTACAGAATTGGCGGAAAGCACTCGCAGCGGCCTTCTATAACGAGGGTATTGGTACAACGCTATGACAAACGTCTATGTCGGATTGACGACTACGGAGATAAGTAGCTGGAACTTGTAGCTAACTTCGCATATAAAAAAGTTTTTATTCTCACTGTGGTTCCCATTCCGAGACCTATCTTTCCTTACTTTCCGAATAGCCCTCGTATTTAAGCACGCGCGGCGTGTCGGTTGTTCTCGAGTCCTTCGCGTTTGGTTCCGCGGTAGTGCGAGGATACTCCGCGAGGTGGCGGGTCACGCGGCTGCTGGCAGGGGGAGAGAGCGAGCGGGCGGTGCAGTGAGGAGCGTGTGGTCCGCTGTGATTCTGCGGATTCGGCTGAGTCCGACGACAGTACTGTACTCGAGTCAGAGGGGCCATTTTGCACCGGCATTCACAAATAGCAGTTACCGTTCGTTGCTTTGGTGGCTAAAACGCTGTTTAAACCATTAGTGTGTCCCACAGCCTGGTTGCAATAAAAGTACGGCTGCATTTACACTATTACATACTATCCTGTAAGCGGATAGCACTATAGAGGTTGTATGTTATGAAACAATGGTATGGTTTACGTTATTTGATATTAGTAATTTGCCCACGTTTTACTGCTCAAGTTTCTTTCGTCCGTTAACAAATGTCTTACCTTCAGTTGGCAGTAATTTAGTACAGTATTCACATTTAAAGAACTATCACGTGCTGTTGTTGTTGTTTACCGTACTTTGGATGTTTTGTGCTTTAAAAGGAGTTCTTTTTACTCAACCGTGACGTAAAGATTAGCTGGGTGGATGATCACTGAATTGCTTCTAATTATAGTACGGTTAAGTGGGCTGAGCCTGTTGCTTCTCGTAAACTGAGGAGGTGTTTGTGAACTAGCTGGTGACTTAGTGAGCGCGTGTAGAATGCGAGTAACTGGCTTACATTGTTAGCAGTGCTGTTGATCCGGAATTATTTCATGAGGTACGGTGCTCTTGCTTGCATTATTCAAATCATTACTTCTTTCCTGAAGTGTCTAGAAAGCACTCAGATTGTTTGTTAAGTTGATATGTGAGAGAGCGATCATCTATTGGCTTAATTCGTAGACGGCTAAATTAAAAGGTTGAAATTAAATGGGTTTGTGGCGTCTAACACCAAGAGGTAATACTAATACTTGTAATTACTTTTCATTGTAAGTTTTCTGTCTGGCTGTGTGTGTGTGTGTGTGTGTGTGTGTGTGTGTGTGTGTGTGTGTGTGTGTTTGTGTGCTAAACATCTTAATTAATCGCTTGAGACTTCTTGTGTGTGAATTCCTGAGAGACCAAACTGCTGCGGTCATTGGTCAAGACTTTTTGTCTTTTGTCTGGTGCTAACACATTTATGTTACAAGTATCATAAGTTAGTCTTAACAGAAGGGCCAAGACGTGGACTACTGTAAAGAGAAAGGCCAGGAAGTGCACTGAAGAACCTACTATTTGTAAAATTAATACCAATATTGTGGCGCATAACCCCCCTCCCACCACCACCCCCACATACATACACATACAAGTTAATTACTATTGTTTATCCATTGGTTGTCAATGCATTCACAAGGCTTGTATCTGTTGTTTAATTGATTGTAGTGAGTGAGTTCTCGAGTCAGCCGTTTGTGAAATTTTCAGTTGTTATTATTTGTTTTCAGGAGAAAGGTCATACTTGAAGATTCTTGGAATTCTGTGTGCATGTTGTTAATTATCAATATTATTTTACTGTCAGCAATCAGGGTTGTAAAGTTAATAACGTTCTTTAATGTTGGTTATCAGAGTTTAAAGTTTTCTGAACTGACCATCCGTATTTTGAAGAGGCTAACAATAAATCTCTCTTTAAGGTATGTTTGGAAACTGGCTTGGCACATTACCACTCCCCTCCCTTTCCTACCATTTCAGTGGTGGTCAGACGTGGTCGATAGGAATCTTGGCAAAGAGTATAACTGCCCTCACGTCCTCACGAAATCCAACATCGGTTCACTGTCGCATCTAAATGTCCCGCAGATCTGGATATTACACGATTCGATCACCCGGAGACCCACAATAAGGCTCTTTCAAACACTATCACAGGCTGATAACGCTGTCTCATGCGAGTACGTGGCCATTTCCTTTTCAGTGATCACTCAACATATGTCGCTGTTTTCGTCCCTTGTGCCCTACCAGGCCTAGCAGTAACAGTAAACGCAACACTGATGCAGTCTGGTAACCTCTCTGCCTGTCACAGAGAATTGCAACTCTAATCATTTACAGACCCGCCGATAGTGTGTGCGTGTACGCAGTTGCACTGGCATCTGATAATCACTTCTGGTTGATTCACTCTTTGCCAAGCAGTGAACGCATGCTGAGCACGACATCGTACGTGAGGAATAGGTGACGAAGGGGCGGGTGACGTAGCAAGTAATTTCCCACCACCGTGTAGAAGACTCAGGTCTAATTTTTTGCCACTTGCGAATGTGATAACATAGGATATCAACACAGTTATTTCGCATCTAAAATGTAAATTAAATCTAGAGTTGTGTAAATCTGTGTGTCACGATGACAGAACGAATGTCAACGTACTGAGAAAGGAACGACCTGCCCCATTTCGCACCAACTTCTGGAATCCTGTACCACAAAGCAATCATAGTAGGACTCTTTTGAGAAATAACTGTCATCCTTTAGCATACCTTTCATAATTGTACCAAAGAGAGTGGAATCTACCATCAGTGCAGTCAGTAAGTGTGATGGATGCTATGATCGTCTGATATTCTACGTGGGTATCGGATTGTTCACTGACGTCTCTTGCAGAAGACTGAAATTAAGAGTGTCCAAACGAATACTAGACATCACGGTATTATTAACATTGGGGATGTTTCACCAGAGAATTTTGCAAATACTCGAAAATGCGTTCTGGATTCTTTGTGATGTGGGTACGGAGAATTTATACACTTATACGTACCCTTTGTAGTTGATTAACGTTAACGGGTTTGTCGCTACTGTGTGTAAGTGCCTGTTCTGCTGCTGCCGCCTCTAAGGAGAAGGCACAAGTTGTTGCCTTTTACGGAGGCTGTCGGTTACGTGTGAGGAAAGTTGTTCTTTAGTGTTCGGGATGGATGGCTGGAGCGCGTAGTCACACTGGACGAAACTCGTTGCGAATGCCGTGTGCAGCAGACCGGTTCTATTCAATTGACATTCCTGGAAAGTCGTCTCTATGACAGCGGTGTGCGGCAAATGTTAAAGTGGGTTCTCCAACGCTTACGCCGTTCACCATCATTAGCGGACACGAGTTTCTGTTCCCTGCAAACGTCTTCTCGTAAAGGGAAATTTTTTTCTACATCGTAAACATCTCCTTATTTAAGAACTGAAACTCTGGGGCTCCCGAGCTATGTGCAGTGCGCAGCGCCATTGAAGGGTCATTTTTGAAACAGCGTAACAGTCCCAAGGAGATGCAGAAGCTTGGAATTTGGCTCAAAGATCCCTACAGCCTTCCTCTGTAATTGTGCAGAAGCGACGTCACCCTCAGGCTCGGTGGCGCTTCAGAAAGCAAGCTGTCGTCAGATGCGAATAAATAGCCGCAGCTCTGAGGTTCATGTGAAATGTAGGGGTGTGTGTGGTTGGGGGGGGGGGGGGATGTTAATGTCACGTTGGCATTAAATTTCACCACAATTACGTCCAACGCCACTGTGAACGTGTGAAACGATGAGAAGGCCGTCACATCGCGTCTTACGAACATTTCACCCCTTCGTTTGACGCCTCTGCGGTGGAGGTCAGAACCGTCATGCCTAGCGTTTAAATCACGCTGGTTTCTTATATGTGGCCGTGGAAAACTTTTCAGACACACCGCCGCTCACAATTGACAGGAAAAGGCCTCAGCAGTGCACATAAAGGTGTAACGTGCTAGGGCATGGGCACTTACACGTTAGTTTACCAACATTAGACCCTTTAGGGACTGGCAAGGGCATCAGAACATGACTTTATTGAATTATGATAAATATGAGACACTCTCGAGCAGTATTCCCAGCATGTTTGCATGATTAAGTCACTAACTTAAAGCGTAGGTGAAAAATGTCGGAAGTTGAGAATTGTGGAATATAAAGTCTGCAGCTGGCCGTAGCTAGCCGGGCCGCCGTGGGCGGCAGGTAGCGGTCACCGGACAATACGGCGCTTTTGGGGGTAGCCCGGCATCCGGAGCCACCTGTGCTGGGCAACACGTGGAGAAGACGGGAATTTCGTTTGTCTAGGGGCGATATGACCTATTCGATCATTGGGTAGATCTCAGAAATGCCGTTGGAAGGATTTCGGCGATGATAGAGCGTTCGACATTGGCCGAAACTGAGTCTTCTTCCGCCGCGTTTTCGTACGCGTGGGAGATGGGAGAATTGTGGGGAGAGAGGGTTCGCCTTCAGCCATCGAGCGGTACGGACTTGGAGACGGCGTCTTGGCCATCGTCTTCGAAGGCAGATATACGGTCTGTATTGCAGCACTGCACCAACGCGTGTTCCTTGCAGAGTTCTGCGGTTAGAGCTCTTTGTGTGCTCAGAAGCGAGATTTTCACCAACGCTTAACCACTTCCAACAACTTACCTAATATTCTTGATCTGGTAGTTATCCTTGCGAGGTGCCGAGTATTTATCAACGTAGCTGCCGGTAACAGGGGCGCGTAATTGCAAATTGTTAATGTGCCATTCTCAGGAGTGTGTGGATGGACACGGAAATTCACATTTTTTTGTAAATTTTGCCAGTTGTGGGGGATATCAAATTAAAAGGCAGTATTACAATCGAATTATCGACTTCATTGTAGCTAACA
This sequence comes from Schistocerca piceifrons, assembly GCF_021461385.2. Taxonomy (NCBI): domain Eukaryota; kingdom Metazoa; phylum Arthropoda; class Insecta; order Orthoptera; family Acrididae; genus Schistocerca; species Schistocerca piceifrons. Next base: position 499,980,359 of record NC_060138.1, on the reverse strand, counting down.
TTTACCCTGTCCCAGTAAGCTTTACATGTACTCTAGTCACTGCACAGCTTGCTCAGACGGGAAGGAATGAAGGTTTGCGATCTCCTATGTCAGCTACGGACAAATAAGTTTAAAAAGGATGTCAATGAAGCCGCCCTTCTTTCTCCGCTGACTTCAACTCAAGAGAAAAACAGAACGTTCTGCGCATAATACTACAACGGGCAGTGAAACGGAAGCCGAGCACCCGCTACAACAGGTCCATGGAATGTTTCCATTCAAAAGTAATCACCCACTGGAAGACGAGATGTTCAATTCCCGTTTCCGAGAACGTAGTCGTCTGCTGGCGCATGCGCAACCGCATCCACTGTTGCACTTCCTCGTCCGACTGAAACCGACGTCCACGTATCTTCTTTCTCAGGTCGCCAAAGATGTGAAAGTCACACGGTGAGTGACCTGGAATGTACGAAGTAAACTGCAGTGCTTCCCAATCACGTCGCTGATGCGTAGCCTCCGTCCGGTTGGCAGTGTGGGGCTCGGCGTTATCGTACAACAGGATGATTCCGTCTGACAAAATTCCTGGGCGTTTTGGCTTTATGGCGCATCGAACTTTCTGCAAAGTGTCTTCATAGCGCTGCGCATTGATTGCGATTCCACGCACGAAGAACTAGAGGAGCACAAGACCCCTGCAGTCGAAGAAGGTGGCATTACCGTTTGTCCTCGGGCTGTCGGAATGCTGTTAGACGGAATCGTCCCGTTGCGCGATAACTCCGATCCCCGCACTGCCAATAAGACGAATGCTACACATCAGTATTTGGATGGGAAACACTGCAGTATCCTCTCTACATCCTAGATTTTTCACCGTGTCATTTTCACATCTTTGGTGACCCGAAGAATGACATGTTGGATGTCGGTTTTAGTCGGACGCGTAAGTGCAAGAACGGGTGCCGTGTTGGATTCATGAGTGGCCGACCGCTTTCTATGACACAGGAATTGAAAGTCTCGTCTCCCAGTGTGATAAATGTCTTAACGCTTAACTACTGTGCCCTCTTGTGGAGGGCATTCCGTTTTCGTTTGTCTGTTCCTCATATTCCAAACCACAGTGAATTCTACACATTAAATGAAACAGGAAATGTAAACTAAACGAAAACTCCATTGACCGTGAATCGCGTAATCGCTCATTACTGTGTAAATAAACAATATGATAACAAAATTAGCACCAAAATGTGTAATTCTAATCTAACATATGTGTCACTTAATACTGAAATGAGGGGACGAGGTCTCAAATAGGCCGACTGAGTGAGGTGTCTCAGTGGTTAGCACACTGGACTGATATTCGGGAGGTCGACGGTTCAAACCCGCTTCCGGCCATCCAGATTTCAGTAATTTTCCTAAAACGTTCAAGGCAAATGCCGGAATGGTTCCTTTGAAAATGCACGCCCGGTTTCCGTCCCCATCCTAGACACGATCCGAGTTTGTGCACCGCCTCTAATGGCCTTGATGTCGACGGTACGTTAAGTCCAATCTTCCTTCCATCATTCTTCAAATATACCGATGCCTCTCAACTTCCTGCATTGGAAGGCACCTCTCTTTAACTATGTAGACTTCTAGAAAATGCGAATAATGAAGAGAAAAATACCGTTACCCAAATAAAAGATCAGTGGCAAACGCCTGGAGCGTGTCACATCTTTCATAGCCCTAGAGGTAATGTTATGAATCTCTAAAATTGCAACGCCAGAAAGGGCAGCGCGCGTGCGGTCTAGGGCGTCTTGCCACTGTTCGCTCGGCTTCCCCCGTCGGAGGTTCGAGTCCTCCCTTAGGAATGAGTGTGTGTGTTATCCTTAGTGTAAGTTAGTTTCAGTTAGATTAAGTAGTGTGTAAGGCTAGGGACCGATGACCTCAGCAGTTTGGTCCCATAGGAATGTATCACAAATTTCCAATTTCGGAAAATCGCCCAAAAAAAATCCCTCCGAGTGCAATTGACCATAATAACAACTACAGGCCAAGAGAGGCAGAATAACACGGATATAAACACAACATAAAATACGCGTGTGAAAATTTCCTTTTGGTAAGGAAAATAAATTCTCTAAAAGCTTCATTTTAAGCATGCAAAAATACTTAAACAGTGCATTGTTTCACTGTTTCAAGTATGATTAACACAGTTGAAGACTTTCCAAAAACATCGATTACGATGAATAAAATTAATAAATGACGTTTATTAAATGTCTCGTGTGTGCAAGTATGAGGGCTCACTTTCCTGAGGGCAAACTGAAATGTTTGTTCGCTAAGCCTCAAATAATTTTCGTTGTTCAGTAGGTCCCTGCATTGTAGCTCACGAAGCAAATTCTAGCGAAAACTTCGAGCTTGACCAATCGCTGTCAACGGTTTCACCCACAACAGTTTCCATTCCTGTCTTCTCCAGCAATGCACTCGCCACCAATATATGCTGTCTATAAATGTTTGTCATCCGCTCCCGAACAACTGTCACGAAACATTTTACGTTGGTTTAATAGCTTTAATGGATCATTTTTGTCAAAGAAGTTTCACAAAATCGTTGAAAAAGCATGCATTTCTGTCAGCTGGCTGTTAACACTACAGTACTGACGTCACACAGACGTGCGCTTAGGCCTCTGTTTATCGTAGTCCATGGCTCCCACATAATGCACTCACAGTTCCGACCACGAGTGACATTTGTAACGTATTGAGACACTGCACAGGTGCCGTCCGTTGTCAATTACAGCAGCTAAGCCGGACGCTGTGGCCGAGTGGTTCCAGGCGTTTCAGTCCGTAACAGCGCTGCTGCTACGGTCGCAGGTTCGTATCCTGCCTCGGGCATGGATATGTGTGATGTCCTTAGGTTAGTTAGGTTTAAGTAGTTATAAGTCTAGGGGATTGATGACCTCAGATGTTAAGTCCCATAGTGCTTAGAGCCATTTGAACCATTTTACAGCAACTAACCCGCAGGCTTGGCCACCATCTGCATTTAGCGCTGTTTCCATATTTTTGTCCAGCCCTCGTAAGTTTCTTGTGTGCCCAGAAGCTACCTATTACAATCACCAGAGGTGCTGGGCGCGTATGACGATTACAGATTTAATCTGGCACGCTCGGAATCCCCACACGCGGGCACCTCCACCGAGATGCTGTACGCAGAACGGGAACTCGTCTGGACGGGCGACGTGCTGTCACTCCACAGTGTCCCGTGTTGTCGTCAGGCTCTCCGCTGAAGCCGCAACAACGGTCGCCACGCAGACAGCCCGTACTGCTCGAGACGTCGTCGCAGTGTCAGTGTGTACATCTGCCTTGCTGCAGTCTAGCTCATTTCCTGACACAAGCTACGTGACATGGCTGCGCAATCCTGTACGACCGAGCAAAGATTTTGTCTGTCCTTTGGGCGCTAGTTGTGCAGCCCCATTGACATATCGGACGGCGTCGAATGCGGCCTTACGGAACAACCGTGGGATGCCGACCAACGCTGGGAGCAATGTCACGGAACGATAAAATGGAGTCTCGATGGGCTGTCGAATTCCGACGCTTACTGGTACACGTTACTCCTTCCCACGAGACGTATAAATACACTCATGCTCTTAAATTAAGGATAATGCTGATACATGGTCAAACAACGCTCTGGTGGGCGGTTTGTGGGTTTAAATCACTTCGGGGTATGACCATGCGGTGCATTTGACCTGCGGTCGTCACACGGTGGCGCTGGCAGCAGTCCACATACGCAGAGGTGTGTAGGTGCATGTCAGAGTACGGTGCAGCGAGCAAGTGTGCAGACGTTTTCAGACGTGCTAATGGTGACTGTGTGTTGAAAATGGTTCAAAGAACACATATTGATGACGTTATGAGCGGTAGAATACTAGGGCTGTTCAAACACAGCAGGTCGTAGCACGGGCCCTCCGTGTGCGACAAAGTGTGATCTCAAGATCATGGCAACGATTCCAGCAGGCAGGAAACGTGTCCAGGCGCAACAGTACGGGACGTCCACAGTGTACAACGCCACAAGAAGACCGATACCTCACCATCAGTGCCCGCAGACGGCTACGGAGTACTGCAGGTAGCCTTGCTTGGAACGTTACCGCAGCCACTGGGCCGGTCGTGGTGGCCGAGCGGTTCTAGGCGCTTCAGTCTGGAACCACGTGGCTGCTACGGTCGCAGGTTCTAATCCTGCCTCGGGCATGGATGTGTGTGATGTCCTTAGGTTAGCTGTAAGTTCTAGGGGACCGATGACTTCAGATGTTAAGTCCATAGTGCTCAGAGCCATTTGAACCATTTGAGCAGCCACTGGAACTGTTGTCTCCAGACACACAGTCTACAGATGACTGAAGAGACATGGTTTATTCACCCGGAGATCTGCAAGGTGCATTCCACTGACCCCTGGTCACAGGAGAGCCCGTAAAGCCTGGTGTCAAGCACACATTTCACGGTCATTGGAACAATGGTCCCACGTTATGTTCATCGACGAGTCCAGGTGTAGTCTGAACAGTGATTCCCGCCAGAAACCAAATACGAACCCCTTAATGTCCTTGAAAGAGACCTGTATGGAGGTCGTGGTTTGATGGTGTGGGATGGGATTATGATTGGTGCACGTACACCACTGCATGTCTTTGACAAAGGAACTGTAACAGGTCAGGTGTATCGGGCCGTCATTTTGCACCAGTATGTCCGCCTTCTCAGGAGTGCAGTGGGTTCCACCTTCCTCCTGATGGATGATAACGCACGGCCCCACCGAGCTGCCATAGTGGAGGCGTACCTTGAAACAGAAGATATCAGGTGAATGGAGTGGTCTGCCTGTTCTCCAGACCTAAACCCCATCGAACACGTCTGGAATGCTCTGGGTCGACGTATCGCTGCACGTCTTCAAGCCCGTAGGACACTTCAGGAGCTCCGACAGGCACTGTTGCAAGAATGGGAGGCTATACCCGAGCAGCTGCTCGACCACCTGATCTGAGTATGCCAACCGTTCTGCGGCCTGTGTACGTGTGCATGGCGATCATATCCCATATTGATGTCGGTGTACATGCGCAGGAAACAGTGGCGTTTTGTAGCACATGTGTTTCGGGACGGTTTTCTCAACTTATCGCCAACACGTGGACTTACAGATCTGTGTCGTGTGTGTTCCCTATGTGCCTATGGTGTTGGCGCCAGTTTTGTATAGTGCCACGTTGTGTGGCACCACATCCTGCAATTATACTTAATTTATGAGCATGAGTGTAGTTCTCTCACAAACAAACATCACTCAAATGTGATTTCTGAACGAAAAAATTCGCTGTGTGCTCTTCGCTTACAATGAAAGACAAAGAAAAGACAACTACGAACCACTAAGGAACTATACGTGTGCGACGGAAATCGGTAGACATGTTGTACATGCGTATACAAATAAATCATTATAATTTCAGGAAAATGGGATGATTTACTTAGGACAAAGTGCTCCACACATTGAGCATGTTAGTAAAGCGTTGGTCCACCTCTGGCCCTTATTCAAGCAGCTGTTCGGCTTGGCATTGATTGACAGAGTTGTTGGATGTCCTTCTCTGGGATATCGTGCCAGGTTCTGTCCGACTGGCGCGTTAGGCCTCCAAAATCACGAAATGGTTCGAGGGCCCTGCCTATAATGCTCCAAACGTTCTCAATCCGGGAGATATTCGGCGACGTTGGTTGGTAAGGCATGGTCTGAGAAGCACAAAGACAAGCAGTAGAAACTACCACCGTGTGCGGGAGGGCATTTTCTTGCTGAAACGTAAGCCGACGGTGGCTTGCCATGAAGGGCAACAAAACGGGGCGTAGAATATCGTCGATGTATCGCTGTGCTATAAGGGTGCCGCTGACGGCAACCGAAGATCTCCTGCTATGGAATGAACCGGCTTCCCAGAGATTCACTTCTGGTTGTCCTGCCATATGGCGGGCGACAGTCAGCTTGGTATCCCACCACTGGCTCTGAGCACTATGGGACTTAACATCTGAGGTCATCAGTCCCCTAGAACTTAGAACTACTTAAACCTAACTAACCTAAGGGCATCACACACATCCATGCCCGAGGCAGGATTCGAACCTGCGACCGTAGCGGTCACGCGGTTCCAGACAGAAGCGCCTAGAACCGCTCGGCCACAACGGCCGGCTATCCCACCGCTGTCCTGGGCGTCTCCAGACTCGTCTTCGCTGATCGTTGGGACTCAGTTGGAAGTGCGACTCATCACTGAAGATAGCTGTATTCCAGTCAGTGAAATTCCAGGCCGCAGTCGTGATTGGAGACACCCTGGACAGCGTTGCGATACCAACCTGTCTTTCACGCGTCATAAGGCCCGACAGCCAGGATGATATTCTGGGGTATCATTTCTTTTCGTAGCAGGATACTCTTGGATGTCATCCCCGTTTTGTTGCCCTTCATTTGCAATTCCTTTTTAGGCTCGCATTTCAGCAAGATAATGCCCAAGCGCACAGGGCGAGGGTTTGGTGCTTGCCGGACCATGCCTTGGCCAGCAATTCTGTCAATCAGTACCAAGGCGAATAACTGCTCGCATAAGGGCCAGTGACGGATCAACGGGTATTAATTGCACAGTTTGAGAACCTCTTTCTCTTGAATAAATAATCCAATTTTCCTGAAATTTTCATCATTTCTTTGTCTGTACATGTACATCACATCTATCGATATCTGTTCCATTCGGATAATTCCTTCGTGGTGCGTCATTTTCTTTGTCTCGTAGTGTATTCAAGACACCAGACGTCGAAAGAATTCGCTGTCAATCAGCTAAGATCGTAAGAGGTCAGCCCATTACGAAAGTGTAAAATCAGTGCTCAGAAACATAAATGTGTAATCCTGGAAGAAAGATGACTTTGTTCTTGCGGTAACCGGTTATCGAGGAAAACAATTCGATAATTCTGCTCCCCCTATGTCATACGAAGCGCAGGGACTTTGTTCCATTTTGTTTAAATGTCGTCTTAATTTATTTTCTTCATTGTGTGATTGCCTGATTGTCTCCTTCACATGGTTCTGTGAAGGGGAAACAGATTTTCCTTTCTACATTCTTCCTGAGCTACTGATACAAATCTCAGTCACGTGTAGTATGGCATGTTAATGCACATGTAGAGGTTCGATGCTCCCTGAAATTTTAATTCAATATACTTCGAAGACACGGCTGCTCAAAAAGCTGTTGTAAGCTATTCTTTACGTTTTTTCGAGACATTTTTTACCGTTCTCCACCATTTCCTGTCTTTTGCTAATGTTTTCATCACTGCGCAACTGCTACTTCGAACTTCTTCCGTAAACTGTTTTACATATGCTAATTTCCTCTGCCACTACAGTTGTTGCTCTCTACTTCTCTTTTCAGGACAAGTATTTCTGGATGTCCTTACAGACGTCTAGCTAATCACTTCCTTCTTCTGCTAAAGCTCTCCACAGAATTCTTGTGTCGCCTTTTCTTTTTAGTCGTGCTTCATTTCGCATCTTTTATGTCCACTTAGCATTTTTCGACAGCATCCTGTTTTAAACGTTTTCATTTTCTTCTTCGAATTCTCGTTTGTTAACGTTTCTCCTACAAAGCAAGCTGTACTTCGTAGGTATACACGGAGAAACCTTTTCTTTGGTACCACATCAATATTTGAGACGAGCATGGCTCTTTTACTGACAAAAGCTCCCTTCGCTTGCGCCAGCCGACTTCTTCGAACTTCCTCTTTCCGGCATTCCTTTGCAATTAGACTTCCTAGGTAAAGAAACAATTTTTCGGTCATCTTCATCATTCCCAAATTTGATGTTACCGTGGTCAATGTTCTCCCCATTACTCAAAATCATCTTCGATTTAGCTCTGTTTATCCTTAACACTTATTTGTGTAAACTGTACTGTTCCATATAGTCGGTCTCATACGTTTTCCTTATTTTCGGTAAGATGGAGGACTTCAGCTTTCTACACGAGCGTGAGTTCCCTTGGTACGAGAGCAGCTGTGACGATACTTCATCAACTGTGAATCGTGCTATCGCCGACACTTGTCAGATTCTGCAAGCTTTCGCAGAAAGCGTTTCCGGGCCCCTTATCTTGCTGCATTCTCGCTGCCTGTGGAAATTTCTCACGCCACGAGTTGTCTTCCCGTCCCGTTTCCTGTTACATTGTCTGAAAGCATTCACATCCGATTTACGCACCGACTTCTTTAGTTCCACAAAAAGATTTCTCGTTCGTGTCTTCTGCTTTGGCTGGCTACTGTACACATTCCAGCTGTGTCTAAGGGCGATAGGAAAACATCGACGGCCAACACGTTCTAAGATAGCATCTTAGCGGGTTCCTTGAAGAAAACTTCACAAACATCATGAAGACCTACAGAAATACCCAGTGAGATAGGTGCTTCGTGAAGTGGTAGGGATAGGGCGACAAACAAAGATCATTCGCACAATAACAGTTTTATTAAAACAAACCAGCACTATGCCCAGTAAGTAACAATATACAAATGGTTGCCTAAATATAGTGCAGCTATAAACGCCAGCAAGTGTGCAGTCCTTTTACGATCATCGGAGATGTAGACGGGATTCATACGTGGCACCAGTTCACAATATTGGACGAGCATTTCTACAGGACGATCAACAAATAGCGCGGTCGTTGATACTTCTTAAACATATAAATGAAATACAATTAATAAATGCACAAAACCAGTTCACGAAAGTGGGCACCAGTTCATAGTACTGGATGCGCCGTTCTACAGGACGCTGGCCAAATACTGCAGCTAATGGTACTTCTAAAACATATAAATATAATATTTTTAACAAACGCACAGTGATCAGTTCACAAAAGCAGGTGGCTCTTCAAAGTTGCACAGAATTACTCACTGCATGGCCCGCCTCCAGGAACATATTTAGAGTAAGATTTAACAACAGTAATAAATAATTTAAACCTCACAAATATGGGTAAGAATAAGTTAAGACAAGATTGCTGTATCTCACTCCAGTAGCTATTATCTTGAACAATAAACCAACAAGTCCTGGAAAAGCTGGTACAAATTTTATACAGCTAGGTTGACTCTCTCAAGAAACTGTGCTGATGACGGAATCCTAATCACACAGAATCAAGCAAATGGTACAGCACTGACTAGGGCAAGTCACAATATTCATATAGGGCTAGTAAAAATCTTAAAACCGGACACTCTCACTGAGCAAGTTCATACAAGCTGTACCACCGAAATCTATTCTCTCCATACAACAATTTAACATCAAACCATAAGTAGTCATCTCTTTTCACGTCTGTCGGCGGCACTCACCAACACAAAGTGAGAAACATACTGTAGACAGTAGGGAGTGAAGTTCCGCCAGATAGCAGTAAAACAGACTCGACTGTATGTTGAAATTGGCTTCATGGCACGCGCACACAGCAATAGCAACACTCTCCGCGGGGCCGATGCGCCCTTAAAAAGCTTGCAAGTCGCCGCACGTGCCCTCACCGGTGGCACGCGCTAAGCCGTAGCTAGGAAACAACCAAGGAGCGTAACCACTCGCAATACCAATAAGAGCCGCCCCGCCTCAACGGAAAAAAAAAAAATCTGTGAGCCTAGGTCCTGTGTTTCGCTGTATCAGAATGTTACGCTCACTGTTTGCAAGTGCACAGGCCAGTAGTTTCACAAAAACTTTCTGAAGAGAAAAGATAACACAGCATAACATTTACTCTTTTCTATGAGTCGAGCAGCAACACAAAATGGCTCTGACAAGGGAACCTCCCCATCACATCCCCCTCAGATTTAGTTATAAGTTGGCACAGTGGATAGGCCTTGAAAAACTGAACACAGATCAATTGAGAAAACAGGAAGAAGTTGTGTGGAACTGTGAAAAAATAAGCAAAATATACAAACTGAGTAGTTCATGGGAAGATAAGCAACATCTACGACACTGCGAACACAGGAGCGCCGTGGTCTGGTGGTAAAGTGAGCAGCTGCGGAACGAAAGGTCTTTGGTTCAAATCTTCCATCGAGCGAAAACTTTAATTTTTTATTTTCAGTTTATGTGACAAACTCTTATGTTTTCATCACTTTTTTGGGAGTGATTATCACATCCACAAGAAAACCTAAATCGGGCAAGGTAGAAGAATCTTTCTACCCATTCGCCAAGTGTACAAGTTAGGTGGGTCGACAACATATTCCTGTCATGTGAAGCGCATGTCGTCACCAGTGTCGTATAGAATATATCAGATGTGTTTTACTGTGGAGGAATCGGTTGACCTATGACCTTGCGATCAAATGTTTTCGGTTCCGATTGGAGAGGCACGTGCTTTCGTCTACTAATCGCACGGTTTTGCGATGCGGTCGCAAAACACAGACACTAAACTTATTACAGTGAACAGAGACGTCAATGAACGAACGGACAGATAATAACTATGCAAAAATAAAGAAAGTAAGATTTTCACTCGAGGGAAGACTTGAACCAAAGACCTCTTCTTCTGCAGCTGCTCACGCTACCACGGGACCACAGCACTCCGGAGCTCACGTTCTCCTTGATGTTGCCTATGTGGCCCATGGACTACTCAGTTTGTATATTTTGCTATTTTTTCGCAGTTCCACACAACTTCTTCCTGTTTTCTCAATTGATCTGTGTTCAGTTTATCAAGGTCTATCCACTGTGCCAAGTTATAACTAAATCTGAGGGGGGTGCGATGGGGAGGTTCCCTTGTGAGCACTATGGGACTTAACTTCTGAGGTCATCAGTCCCCTAGAACTTAGAACTACTTAAACCTAACTAACCTTAGGACATCACACACATCCATGCCCGAGGCAGGATTCGAACCTGCGACCGTAGTGGTCGCGCGGTTCCAGACTGTAGCGCCTAGAACCGCTCGGCCACTCCGGCCGGCAGCAGCAACACACTGTGAACCACAGCAACATTGGGAAACTTTTAGGAAATACAGGAAGGCAGAGCAAGAATTTATTACATAAAAATGCAGCAGAAACCCAAATGTTGCCATGTGTTACTTTGCCCTGGCATTCTCAGCGATGTAGACGGTGGACGGACACTTAAGTGTTGCCCGCTGCACAGTATGACTCAAATGTGCCTCCATGGCTGAGGTAACCCTCTTCGATGAACAGCAATAATCAGAACACCTTTATCCATATTCTGATAATTGCTGCAGCAATGTTTTTGACCCTAGTGAGTGAAAAAGCTGTAACTGACTGGAGTAACAGGTTAGCTGATGAAGTTATTGTTTCACACAACAGCTGCACCCACAAAAAGCGGACGAAAAGTGAATAATGGCAACTAAAATGTACTTATTCTAAGCCATTTAGACATGGGCGGAAACTGAATTTTTCAATTGTAAACGAATTGCAAAAAAAAACGGGTCTGGTTTTAGTAATTCATCAGTTGATCGTTTGTTCATTTCCCTAGATTCACTTTGAGTTACTTATGAATAAAAGACCAAAACATAACCCTGTGACCACAGCGAATATAATATCGCAAACAGAATTAATATTTTCCCTTAATCTTGCGCTCCATCCGTGTAGTGAATACTTTTGAGAGCCTTTGACAATAATCTCGCTCATTAGCAGCCGGTAGAAGTAGCGAAAGCCGTGTCCAGCTACAAGCGAGAATCACTCGTACGCGAGGATTCAACGTCTCCCGCATATTCATCAGCACGTGGGGACGCGGGAGCGTGTTGGAGGACGACGTGCACCGAATGTATCGACTTCACTAATTACAAGCGTTCCATTCTGGGGACCTTCCAGTCGACGAGGTGAAGTTAAAGCTGTGAGAAACGTGATGCATACAGAACATCAGTTCTCCGCGATGACATTTCTAGCGCATATAAAACCGTGTTCATACATCTCATAATGACGAACGAGGACTCGTACGCAGACTATTTTGTGACGTCATGTTATCCAATATATACGAGTGTAAACAACAGCATCAAGAACGCCTAGTAATTGCAGCATAGCTGGACAAATGTGATGAAGATTCGATTCCTTCGTCACAGGCAGGACATAATGTGCACCACATTGTATTACATGATTCTACAGGGGCTGGACAGACATAAGAAAAAACACAGAGAAATCAATGTTTCAACATAAATGCAGTTGCTAGTGAGGCCTGCAGGTTTCGCTGTTGTATTTGACCACGAACGGCAACTGTTAAATGCCCTTTTTAAGTTGCAAGTGTCAGCCGTGGTCAGAACATTGTTCCGTGTAGTTGTGAGTGCAATCTCGGAACTAAGTGATTTCGAACGTGGTGCTCGTATTGTGGGTGCCTACGGAGCCAAGGTAGATTCAGTGTCTGGAGTTTTAAGAGACACCGTATCAAGGTTTACATCCCATACGCGGAAATAACGTCATCCGCTAAGTCACAACGCCTACGAAACTGCATGTTGAGTAATCGTGACAGAAATACATTGAAGAGGACTATGAGAAAAAATAATGCAAAAGCCACTGAAGACCTGAGTGGCGTACTTGCTAACTCTGTCAGCACGAAAACAGCACGGGAGAATCTCCATAAAGTGGTAATTGCAAGGCGATCTGGAATACGATAACACTCATAATGATGCAAATTCGTGTAACAGGAAAACGTGGTGCGGAAGCCACAAAACCTGGACTATACAGTGATGGAAGCAAGTCATTTCGTCGGACGAGTCTTGTTCGACACTGTTTACGTTTACGTCCCAAGATGAAGCACGGCAAGGTTTCGGTTATGATTTAGGCAGCCATGTCGTGGTATTCGATGGCAAGGTGGCATTACCGCCAAGGATTATGTGACCATTTTGGCTGATGAGGTCCATCTTACGGCACACTATTAACTGCCAATGGTGATGCTATGTTGCAAGACAACGGGGTCCCTCCCTGTTCACACAGCTCGCATGATCCATGACTGGTTTCGTGAGCACGAGGATGGAATGTCATATTTTCTCCTGGATTCCACAGTCACAAGATCTCAATATTATTGAGCTTTTGCGGTCTGCTATGGAAAGAAAGTTGCGTGGTCGCTATCCACGTCCATTATTTTGCAGGAAAAATGGTATGAGAATGCCATTAAAACCATACAGGACTGCATTTATCCACTCAGAGACGATTGGAAGCTGTTTCGAATGCCATTGGTTTTTCTGCACGGAATCAGAGATGGTAATGTATTGTGTTTGCGGTGTTTCATTCGCGGTCAAATGCAACAGCGCCATCTGCAGGATAGTCTAGCGTCTGCATTTATGTTCAGATGTGCATTTCTAGATGTGTATCCATATTTTTGTGCGCCACTTGTACCATATGCGACACAGTTGTTTCCGCAGTTACGTCTACGTCTACGTGATTACTCTGCTATTCACACTGAAGTGCCTGGCAGAGGGTCCAATGAACCACCTTCATGCTGTCTCTCTACCGTTCCACTCTCGAACGGCGCGCGGGAAAAACTATCACTCAAGTTTTTCCGTGCGAGCCCTGATTTCTCTTATTTTATCGTGATGATCATTTCTCCCAATGTAGGTGGGTGCCAACAGAATGTTTTCGCAATCGTAGGAGAAAACTGGTGACTGAAATTTCATGAGAAGATCCCGTCGCAACGAAAAATGCCTTCGTTTAATTGATTGCCACTCCAATTCACGTATCATGAAAGTGACACTATTTCCCCTATTTCGCGATAATACAAAACGAGCTGCCCTTCTTTGTACTTTTTCAATGTCATCCGTCAGTCCCACCTGATGCGGATCCCATACCGCACAGCAGTACTCCAGCATAGGGCGGACAAGCGTAGTGTAAGCAGTCTCTTTGGTAGACCTGTTGCTCCTTCTAAGGGTTCTGCCAATGAATCGCAATCTTTGGTTTGCTCTACCCACAATATTATCTATTTGATTGTTCCAGTTTAGGTTATTTGTAATTGTAATCCCTAAGTATTTAGTTGAATTTACAGCCCTCAGATTTGTGTAACTTACCGCGTAATCGAAATTTAACTGATTTCTTTTAGTACTATGTGAATAACTTCGCACTTTTCTTTATTCAGGGTCAATTGCCACTTTTCGTACCATACTGATATCTTATCTAAATCATTTTGCAAGTCGTTTTGATCATTTGATGACTTTACAAAACGGTAAATGACAACATCATCTGCAAACAATTTCAGACGGCTACTCAGATTGTCTCCCATGTCGTTAATATACATCAGGAACAATACAGGGCCTATAACACTTCCTTGGGGAACGCCGGATATTACTTCTGTTTTACTCCACGACTTTCCGTCTATTACTACGAACTGTGACTTTTCTGACAGGAAATCGTGAATCCAGTCGCACAACTGGCGATACTCCGTAGGCACGCAATTTGATTAGCAGACGCTTGTGAGGAACCGTATCGAAAGCCTTCTAGAAATCTAAAAATATGGAATCAATTTGACGTCCCCGGTCGATAGCACTTATTACTTCATGAGTATAAAGAGCTAGTTGTGTTTCAGAAGAACAATATTTTCTGAATCCGTGCTGACTATATGTCAATAAATCGGTTTCTTTGAGGTACTTCATAATGATCGAATACAGTATGTGTTCTAAAACCCTACTGCAAATCCACGTTAGTGATATAGGCCTGTAATTCAGCGGATTACTCCTACTTCCTTTTTGGATATTGGTGTGACTTGAGCAATTTTCCAGTCTTTAGGTACGTATCTTTCTGCGAGAGAGCGGTTGTGTATAATTGTTAAATATGGAACTATTTTATCAGCATACTTTGAGAGGAACCTGACTGGTATACAATCTGGACCAGAGGCCTTGCCTTTATTATGTGATTTAAGCTGCTTTGTTACACCGAGGATATCTACTTCTATGTTTCTCATCTTGGCAGTTGTTCTTGATTGGCATTCAGGAATATTTACTTCGTCTTCTTTGGTGAAGGAGTTTCGGAAAACCGTGTTTAATAAGTCTGCTTTAGTGGCACTGTCATCAGTGACTTCACCTTTGTTATCGGGCAGTGAGGGTGTTGATTGTGTCTTGCCACTGGTGAGCTTTATGTATGACCCGAATCTCATTGGGTTTTCTGCCAGATTTCGAGACAGAATTTCATTGTGGAAATTATTAAAAGCATCCCGCACTGAAGTACGCGCCATATTTCGAACTTCTGTAAAACTTTGCCAATCTTGAGGATTTAGGTGAGACATTTGTACTGGCAGTGCAAAGTTAAATTTCTGTATTTTGTGGGTGTTTTAATTATCTTGTGTGCTACGAAAGTGTATTGCTTTCAATCAAGGGCACATTATAGAGCTGACAAAACGTGTTGTTATGATATCGTTTGTCTGTAATAATCTTGGCGACGAAAGAAATTTTCAGCACCAGGGTTGGCGGTGTAAACTATCCGATCTCCCAACTTTGCGTCCATGTCCCGGATGAAATACCTAACTTCTCCGCAACGTCTGATGGAGTGACGGCAGTTGACGCTGTTGATGGCGATCCGTCGGTCTGACAGGGACTTAAAGCTTGGCAGCCCTCTTGGTGCTACTAGAGAGGAGCAGCCGATGAGTCGGCCCCAGGTTCTCCCTCGAACCCTCATCACACGTGACCAGTATAACATAACACTACACACACTAATTAGACGCACATTAACTCAACATATGCATTGAAAATAACTCTCTCAGACAGCGAGAAAAGGTGTGATAGAGCGCAAAGGATGATAACACTTTCCGATTCCGCATCTCCCATTTAATAATGTCATACTTCTCTCTTCCTTTTTGATGCTACGTCTTGTAAGAAAAAGCCGAAAAAAGGAGTGTTGTTGGTTAGGTTTCTTGCCATATTTTTTAAATGCAAAGGTGTGGGTACAAACATAAATTTCTCGAGGTGTCTTCCCAGTCAGTGTTTGTGTCCGTTTCCAACGAACATTCAAGAACGAAAACTGTTTACTGGCTCAATAGCAGCACAATTCGGAATATTTTTATTGCATTCTTTTCAACATGCTGAATCCGTTGTCTCCATTCGTGCGTCCACAATCTTCTTCAGGAAATCTTCCGCAGTCGCTAGTTAAGTAAGTGTAACTGATTATGCAAGTTTATTTTCGGGAACGAAATCAGAACGGTTGACACACCTGTACCAGCACATACGCCGATGAGACAAAAGATTATCGACAGTTGCTTAATAGCCTAGTGGGCAACGTTTGGAATCTGGCATAACAGCTGTTCTTCTTGAAACAGATTCCACAAGTTGTTCGTACGGTTCTGGAAGTGTGCAGCACCAGATGGCTACGCACAGGTCACGAAACTCCGTAAATTACGGGCCGGTTATTTGTGGGCGCGGAGCTGGCATCTGACAGCGTCCCAGATATGTTGTATCGAGTTCAGATCAGGTGAATTTCGTGACCAAAACATCGCAGTGCGTTCTCTCTCGTGCTCCTTAAACCACTGTTGCACGAGTCTTGTCCTGTGGCGTGGACATTTGCCCTGCTGTAAAACAGCGTCTCCGTCGGGAAGGACATAAAGCATAAATGGTATGCAAATGTTCACCTAATCGATAGCGGCATTGTGCCTTCGATTATTAAAACAGGCCCATGGTAGCTCCGGTGAAAGTTCTCCACATCGTGCCACATCGGCCTGCCTCCGTGGCACAGTGCAATTTTCGAGCAGCCAGCCTGCCGAGCGGTTCTAGGCGCTTCAGCCGAAAACCACGCAGCTGCTACGGTCGCAGGTTCGAATCCTGCCTTGGGAATGGCTGTTTGTGATGTCCTTAGGTTATTTAGGTTTAAGACGTTCTAATTCTAGGGGACTGGTGACCTCAGATTTTAAGTCCGAAAGTGCTTAGAGCCATTTGAACCATTTTTCGTTAGCCTGCAAGTCTGCGGATCCAGATACGGCCTTCGACCTTGCGCAACAATAAATGTGTCTCAAGCAAAGGGGGACGTGATTCCTTTGATCATCGGTCCAATCTCGATGATCCTGTGTCCACTACAACCATAACTAATGACGTCATTAGGTCAGCAAGCGATCACATATAGGCCGCCTGCTGCGGAGCTCCATGTTCAACAACGCTATACTCTGGACCACTTGTGCCTGCATCAGCATTGATGAAGGTTTCTCGGATCTCCAGCCGGGTGGTAGCGTTGATATCTCGCGACGTTTCGGGAAGGGTTATACTACCAATCCTCTGGCGGAGATGAGCACGGAGGAGAATGCACGTTCTTCGCCAGAAGATGGGTAGCACGACACTTCCCGAAACGTCGCGAAATATCAACGCTACCACCCGGCTGGAGACCCGAGAAACCTTCATCAATAGTTTACGCTGGGAAAGCCTACAGTCACTTGCATCAGCATTGTACTCTGCCAGATCTGCCACTAATGACCACCTATCGTACCTTACAGACTGGACGTGCCTTAGATCTCAACGTTCTGTGAGGACGTGTGGACGTCTTGTCGCCTACTCTTGGGTTCACCGTCCTCCAGTCACTTTCCCGCAGATTCTCACGATAGTAGCTCAGCGAACCGTCCACTGGCTTCGACGTTTCCGATACGTTCGTCTCCAAGCTCCGGGTAATAATAATCTGCGGATGTCGCTTATGTGAGTGGTTTCCCCATCTGTGTCCCTTATCATCGCTGAATGTGTTCCCATTCGCGTCAGCTCCTCTTGTGCACTTTCTTTAGTGCGCCACGTGGCCTCGACGCAGCCATACGCATTCAGGTTCGCAGTGGGCAGTCGTCATAATGATTTGGTTTTATTAATACTGACAACGAATCATGTGTTACAAGTCTAAGTTTTCAACTGATGATGGTAATGCCGGCCAGTGTGGCCGAGCGGTTCTAGGCGCTTCAGTCCGGAACCGCGCGACCGCTATGGTCGCAAGTTCGAATCCTGTCTCGGGCATGGATGTGTGTGATGTCCTTAGGTTAGTTAGGTTTAAGTAGTTCTTACTTCTAGGGGACTGATGACCTCAGCTGTTAAGTCCCATAGTGCTCAGAGCCATTTTTGATTATGGTAATAGCCGAAACGTCGTTATAGCTAAAGATGTATATTAAGTGATTAGACTGTTTTATTGCCAAAATATTCGCAATGATTGTCAACTCATTCAGGTAATTTACTTCTTTTATTAATAATCAGTAATTAATGGTTACAAATAAAAGACTTGAGTATTACGACTCCCTAATAATAAAATAAAGACAAAAAGACGATATAAACTTTAGAAATATAGTGTTACAGAAGAATACTGAAGATTAATTAAGTAGGTCAGATAACCAATGAAGTGGTACTGAATCAAATCTGGAAGAAATGTTCTCTATGGTACAACAAAAAGAAGGGATAGGTTAATATGATTTATAGAGATGAAGATGTGAGGCTCCTGTCAGAGCTGCATCAAATCAGTTCTCAGACTGAAGAATAACAACGGCCTTTAAACCGTTTCTTACAATTTTCTATCTTCCCCTAAGTTTAAAGTATTCTATATAATGGCGTGGTACAATCCCGGGAGAGTTTTAATCACCTTAACACTGGCCGCAGAAGCCTAGGCAGTTATGACAGAAACTTTGTAGTTCTATGCGTAAGTTAAAATTCGTCATACGTTCCTACCTTCAGTCATGGAGAAGGTATAGACTTCAGAAAGAGGACGACTCTTTATGAAACTCTATATTTCGTAGGTGATCTCTTACGAAGAAAGACCAAAGTTTCCCAGTTTTTTCTTCCCATATTTATGTCTTCATATAGCGGATGTGACAAGAAGAGCTGCAGTCTCTGTTTGTATACAGAATTAAATTAGTCTCGGCTCTCACGTGCTTCCGCCAAGAGGTAAATCGTATCTGCTTATTTAGGTGTGTATACCAACTTATTCTAAGTTTTTGCGTAAATTTTCTTGTATTTCCAAACTGCGAACAGACTTTGGAGTGTAGTAAAGTTCAGAATCGTAGCAGTAGCACTTAGATTGCGTCCAGCGACTGGTTGGATTATTGTTGCATTATTTGTGGTACAGAGCAGAGGAGAAGCTTAAATCAGATGCTCTGACAGTTCTGTGACTATACTGAATGCGAAGTCTTTCACATCCGCTATCGGTTGGAGAATTCTAGGGCCCCCCTTAACAGGTCAGGCTTGTAATACTCGCGGGAAGCGCCTACTAAGGTGGCGAAGTACGTGTGATGTGTACATATTGATTTTTTAGGTTAGATACATCCCTCCACTGGCACGATAACATACGTTCTGATTTCAGACAGGGTAGAAACTCTCCACGTGAATGATGAAGAATGTAATTGGTCATGGCATATCGGAGAAAGCTGTATTAGTTAACTGCACGAACGCCCATGGATATATACCAAGACTAATCTCTCTTATAAAGTTTAAAAAAAGCGTAGCATTGTGCTGTCTGTAATATTGTTATTTTATTTTGCTACCGGTTTCGGTTCTGAACCATCATCAACGGCAGCTGTATATTATACAAAAATGGACAAGTGGCAATGCCAAACGAAATAAGAAAACAGAACAATTGTAAGATCGATCAAAATACTGACGAAAATTATCACAGAAATGTCACAGCTCACACATGCCTTAAAAACAAGGCATCACAGGAAACCATAATTGCCACGATAATATAAAATCGAAAATTGTAACAAGATGAAACTATGATGGCACATTGACACAAGGACAGCATGTGATGTATAGCAATACAAGTGAAAGAACTTCGAGGTCAAAGATAACAGCCTTGACTGGATAGAAAGAAGCTGCCATTAAATAATTATATGATAATCAGATTACAAAACTGAAGTACTGACATTTCTACACCTCACTGAGAGTACATAATAACATCAATGAAATTATATATAAAGTAAAAGATAAACAAGATTAATGAACGTAATAATATAAATTCAGAGAATCTAAATTCATTAATCTTGTTTATCTGCTACATTACATTTTATTTCATTGGTGTTTTTTGTAATCTCAGGCAAGGACAGAAATGTCAATACTTCAGTTCTGTAATTTGGTTATCACATAATTATTTAGTGGCAACTTCCTTTGATATGGTCAAGACTGTCATCTTTGACCTCGAAGTTCTTTTACTTGTATTGCTATACATCACATGCTGTCCTTGTATCAATGTGTCATCATAGTTTTGTCTTGTTACAATTTTCGATTTTATATTATCTTGCCAATTATGATTGCCCTGATGACTTGTTTTTAAAGCACGTTTGACATGTGATATTTATGTGATAATTCTCGTGAGTATTTTGATCGATTTTACACTTTTTTCTGTTTTTCTTATTTCGCTTGGCATTGTCATATTGTACACTTTTGTATGTTGTACAGCCGCCGTTGATAGTGGTTCAGAACCGAAACCGGTAGCAAAATAAAATAACGTTATTACAGAAAGCACAATTATAAGCATTTTTTTAAATTTTTATATTCTACTGTCCATCACTTAAGCAAGACGATCACTTATAAAGGGCAACAGGGACATAAATCAGACTGAAAATACATATTTATAGCAACGAAATCCTAAGTTCTAACTGGAAAGTATATTGTGAAGATCGATTGAATACCTATGCTGGAGACATGTTTGTAGCCGTAAAAAATACAATAGTATCTAGTGAGATTAGAGTAGGTTCCGAATGCGTAATAATTTGGGTAAAAAAGTGCGGAAGGTGGATTAAACATGGTCATAGCATGTTTTTATTAACCCTCTGCCTCAGGATGAGTAGTAGCGGAACATTTGAGGGAAAACTTGGAGGAGATTTTTCATAAATTACCTAGTCGTGTTGTAGTGTTAGGCTGAGATTTCAACTTGTTAGCTACAGACTGGGAGACTCAAATAACTAATGCAGGTATTAGGGACAAAGGAGCAATTAAAATTGTTCTAAATGCCTTTCCGTAAACTGAGCAGCTAAACAGAAACCGACTAGTGAAATCAACACATCCGGGTTACCAACAGGCTGGTCATTTTCGGCTCACTCTAGAACAACGACTCAGTGACCACAAGACTGTTACAGCACCACTGAATACATCTGTAAATATACATGTAAAGAAAGGTAAAGATATTTCTGCTTAGCAAGAGCGACAAGATACAGATTTAAGTTTACCTGAACGATGAACATAAAAAATTCGTCCCCAGGGTTGAAAATCTTGAGCATCAAAGGACAAAGTTCCATAGATTGCACAATACGGCTTAGAAAGGTATGCGCTGAGCAACGTTGTGTGGGGTGGGAAAGACCCGCCGTAGTTAGACAGCCATGTTTGGAAGATGCTATGAAAGTAATGGGAACTTCTCTGCAAATTTAAACATTTCCAAAACCTCGCAGACAAAAACTGAACGAAGCCTAATTTAGAGTCAGGTGAGCCATGCGCGAAGCGTTCAACATAGCGAAAGTAAAAATCTATTTATCTTTACGACAGAAAGTCTTAAGAAGGTATGGTCTTAGGTTAAATAATTAAATGGATCGACGCCATCTTCCAGACATTATGTGCCCATAATCACATCGAAACAGAAGATGACAGACAGAAGATCGAAACACTGAATGCCTTCTTGCAAAACTGTTTCATTTAGTAAGATCGAACAGTAGGTCCTCCCTTAAATCGTTTCTCGAACGTCAAAATGACTGGGAAAAAGCGCATGTTATTAACGTTTTCGAGCAGGCTCGTAGACATACGCACAAAACTATGAGCCTATACTTCTGACGTAGGTCTATAGCAGAATTTTGGAATATGTTTTAGGCTAGCTTATTACGACATTTTTAGAGACCGCAAATCTCCTCAGTAGGAATCAACAAGGGTTCCAAACACAACGATCGTCTGAAACTCAACTCTTTTCGCTTATTCACGAGAACTAGAAAGCTGTAGACACCGGCGCCCATGTAGATGCCGTGTTCCTTGACTTGCGGAAAGCGTTCGAAACTGTTCCGCACTGCCAACTAATGAACAAAATACAAGCGTGTAGAATATCAGACCACCTATGAGACTGAATTCAAGAGTTTGTAGCAAACAGAAGACGGCATGTCACTATCAACAAAGAGAAACATTCAGGCCTAACATTAGGTTCGAGAGAACTCTAAGGGAGTGATATAGAATGTAAATGACATAGCGGATAATGTCGAAAGTTCCTTGATGCTTTTCGCGGATGATGCTGTTCTATGTACGGAAGTCGCAACGCTAAAAACTTAGCTCAATGCAGGAAGACCCTCAGAGGATCTACGTTTCGTGTATGGATTGGCAGTTGACCCTCACCATTAACAAATGTAACTTATAGAGCTTAAATAGGTATTGTATGATTATACAATTTCGGAACAATAAACAATGGAAGATGTCACAACTATAAAATATCAGGGAATATATGGTAGGGGCGGTTTAAAGTTGGAAGAGCAAATGAAACAAATCTAAGGGAGGGCGGATGTCAGACTAAGATACATTGGAAGAATCTTCGCGAAGTGTAAGGCACCCACAAAGAAAACACCTCATGAAATCCTCGTTCGACCAATTCTTGAATATTACTAGTCTGTACGTGATGATACAGTAGAGAGGATCCAAAGACAAGCAGCGCTTTCTGTTACATATTCGTTCAGTAAGCGTGAAGGCGTCATGGAGAGGCTCATCTAAGTCTAGTGGCAAAAGAGGCGTTTTGCATTACTCCGTTGTCTATTGTCAAGATTCCGAGAACGTGCATTCGTACAAGAGTCAATCAATAATTTGCTTCCTCCTACGTGTATCTCGCAAAGAGACCACAAAAGGTAAATCAAAGGGTCTAACTCACCTGGACGATTATTAACAACATTCATCAAGCGAACATTTCGCAACAGGAAAGAGAGAAGCGGCAGTGATAGACAATGCATCACACCTTAAGGTGCCTCACGGATTAAGATGTAGATGCAGAGGTAACACACTCGTCATAGGTAAGACTGATCTCTGGACGGAAGCCGTGTTTCTAATACTATCTACAAGATCGTTAACTTATGCACTGAAAAAAGATTTAAAAATTCGAGCAAAATGTGGCAGACAACTGCTTTAAATTGACAGGAAATCAGCAACAAGAAAGCGGTATGTTTGTCTGTAGTGTTTTTTTTTTTTTCTTTTTATCTTGGTGGGTATAGCTGTGCTGCGAATTTTGCTCTGTGCTACGAATGTTGTCATGGGCCTTATCACTGCTTTATCAAGTTCGGTGACTTTTAGATTTCATTATTAACAACATATCGCCGATCTGCGCCTCGTGTTAATTACCTTCCTACAGTGCAGGAGTTCCTGTTGTGCAGACAAGATAAAGGTATTAAGGTACTCCTAACAGTTTTTACACGCGTCAAGCATTACGCAGTTAGCTTTTCCGTGGTTACGGATATGAAGTTATTCTTTAACCAGTGGCGGTTTAAGGTATCTACAGTTGTTGGAATACATCAGTTTGCTTAGTTACAATGATTTTATCATTGGCATAAATCTAAAGTTTGCCTAGCTATGGCTGCTCCACTTCAGTAATTAAGTGCAGCCAATTTAACCAGTACGTGCTCTGCTTAGCATAACAGGTACTTGCCGGAGCACGTTACCAGGCAGTGTGCAAAGCTCTGTCTCTGCCAATAAAAGACTGTTTCTAGACAAAAATGCACTCACTCTTGACGCAGTTGCTTCTTAATTCAGCACACTCCATCCAACGTTTTTCCCGTGCGTAGATTCCACTCATGAAGGGCTATTATGGACAGTCTGTCAAATAATTATCTACGAACACCATAAACTTTCCCAGTCACAAGTTTAGATATTTGTGGAAAGACGTGAATGCAGACCGTGCCAAATATCATGAATGGGTGTATATTTTCCAACAATTCGTATTTTTGCAGAGGGAAAATGCTTCAGTTTGAGATAAGGAAACCTGTTCTGAAGATGAATGGATAGGAAATTACGAAGCTATGGAAGTTGAGGAACTTATCGGTCAGTGGAATACGACAGTGTACGAAGCGTTCCTTGCGCGATTTGTTGAAGTCAGTTTTTATGTACGCACTTGGTTAACAGTGCGACATAAATCACACAACTTAAAAACAGTGACGTGAAACCATGGAACATGGACATCGATTTCTCACTCTCTGACCATTCCCTTGTTAATATACAGGTAATATCTCGTTGTTTGCTTTAACAAATTCTAGAAAATAAATGTGACTGAATAAACGTGACCGATTTTTGTGGCGCGCTGGAAACAACAAAATGGACCAAATCAATTAGCTTTGTGCATGATACTTGCAACTCCGTAGCACATTCCAGGTCTCCGTATCGGGCGACGTGAACTTAAACTATTGCTGATACGGTGCACGTCCCTATCTCTTCCGTTTTAAGGTTTCATACCAGCATCTGAGTCACGTGACGGAGAGGAAGATGACGAGTTTCTGTCACTATGCACTGTTTATGGAGTTTTTAGTTACAGTTTTTCTCATTTTAACAACTGAACGGCTTGTTATATCAATATTAAACATGTAGCTGTACAGTTAATTTCCGTGAGTTGTTCATTATTAATGCGATGATTGTCGTTTTTACTTTAAATAGATGAAAGAGTGACAAACAGTTTGAAACGTTGCACTCACTTTTTTAAAAAAAAAAGAAAGACAAAAAGGAAAGACAGAATTTCAGGCCTTCTGTGGATTTCTGATTTTCTTGCGTGGTGAGTTGTTTGGATCGTCGTTGCCACAGCACAAGCATTTGGTTTTCTGATGACTTATCAACAACACCTGTGAAATGTTTTATTATGCTGTTGTTGTATTTAATAAATACTTTTAGCATCAAACATAATAATGCGACAGGATAGGACCCGCGGAAGTAGTTGCTATTATGTGGTGGCTTGCTTGCACGCAGCAACTATGTATAAAGCCTTGTCACACAGCCAAACATGGTTCAGCTACAGCTACGGCAAAATGATGGCAGCATAGATTAGCAACAATTTAGAGAAATTTATTTATAGAAATTTTAAAAATAATTAACTGTAGTGTGGAGATGGTGAGTGGCAATAGTTCAGCGTCCATCGCGCCTTCGATGCTTTACTGTGTGTTAGAGTTTCATTCGCGCTATGATAACAAAAAACAAATACCTAACACGCAAGTAAGGCCTACTTCCAGCGGTCATACGACATCTGTTGCTTGAACAATGTATCCAATAACCAGTGGCTTATCATACGTTTCTTTACACGAGGATCTAAATTATATAACAGAGTATAACTGTCTACGGGCGCAACTACTAACGACCCCTAATATTACTAAGTAGCCAAACAAGGTTTATTCTCGAATTCTTCTTTATTTACATAGCAGATCGTACCAATCGTAACTCGAGAGCAACAAAAGTACTGAATGGAATGAAAAGTAAATTACACGTCCCCTCCACCTATTTTGCTTACTTCCTCCACGGTCGCATCTCGATCCATTCTTCAGACTGAAAAAATCGCCAAAAGTCTGAATTCTTCGATGGAGTAGCATATTTGCTACAGTGTCTTCTCGCCGAACTCCTACAGCTGCGATACCTTAGTGGATGTATATGTCCACCGTTTAACAAGAAATACTTGAACAATTATTGTTCAGTTTCCTTATAGACGCATTATCCCAAAATATTTGAATAAGTTGTGTGTCTAAGAGTAGTCTCACGTTTAAGCGGAAACAATTTACTTATCATACCACAGTTTGTGTTCCAGATGGGTTGCTCGATTTGGCGTGCTATTTATAGACCGACCCACCAAATATAACAAGCCTTAAATAATAGTATACCGCCAGTTGGTACTTTTGTTGTCTTTCCAAGGCGTTTGATGGTGTAGATCATATTACACTCTTATAAAGACGTAAGTTTTTCTGAAATTGATGGCTTTACACTCAACTGGTTTGAAACATACTTAATAAACAGAATGCAAAAACAGTCAATATAATTCTTCTGGGTATGTGACCGGATTATCAATGTGTAAAACTCCCTGACGTTTCTGCCAACGTTGCAAATGGCCTTCCTCAAGGAGTTTTTGCTAATTCACACCCAGAAGAATTTTACTAACTGTGACAACAGCCTACACTTAAGGGAATGTAAAAAGTTGTGTTGAGTGATTCAAACAATGTGGAACAGTAGAAAATTTTAGTTGTTGGAGAGAAAACACCAAGGGAGCCGCAAAGGCTCAATTATCCACTTCTATTCGTTACATATGTGAATGACCTCCCACTTAATATTCAAAGAGCAAAACTGGTGCTTTTTGCAGTGTTATAATAAATCCCATTACAGACAAAGCAAAAGAAAAGACTGTTAATGTTTTCCAAAGAATTATTAGCAGTGTCCTGAAAATGGACTCTCCTAAATTTGGGGAGGAAATGCTGTATTCGATTCTGTATAACAAATATAGTCATGCAAATAACTGATATAGTACATAAACAGGATTCAATAAATACGGCAGAATGCTCATAATTTTGGGTGCACATATTGATGAAAACTTGAGCTGACCTTCGAAAACCATGATGAGCTACTTTTGCTCTTTGTATAATCGCTAGTCCTGGCAAGAGAAGAGTCAGCAATTTTTGATTCTTTGCCCAGTAACATAAGATGACTGCTAGGTAGCAAAGAAAGTTTTAAATGTAGCCTAAAATTACTTCTCGTGGACAAATTTCTGTTTAAAAACGGGTAGTCTTCAGGGGAAAGAATCCTAGTTTTTGAGTGTAGCTGCATGAGTAGGAGTAAAAAACGTGCAAATGATCTATGGAACATATAACTAAGTAATTAACACGCAATGGCGAGCTGTGTAGGTAGGATCTGTGTGAACCAAGTGCGCTGTCCATACACAAACCATGTTACTGATAGACGCTTGTTCCGTAGTAAAGGGTGTCCCACTCGAGAGAGGCCCCACAGACAAACACCAAACGAGGGTATGATCTTTATCGTCAGACTGGTTCAGAAAATCCCGAAAAATTTCCATGTAAACTGCACTTGTCACAGTAGACTCGAAAAAAAATTGATCCGATGATGCGACTCTGTGATGATGCACAGAGCACAACAGTCTTGTGAGTGGAGGGGTCGGCCGGAGTGGCCGAGCGGTTCTATGCGCTACAGTCTGGAACTGCGCGACCGCTACGGTCGCAGTTTCGAATCCTGCCTCGGGCATGGATGTGTGTGATGTCCTTAGGTTGGTTAGGTTTAAGTAGCTCTAAGTTCTAGGGGACTGATGACCTCAGAAGTTACGTCCCATAGTGCTCAGAGGTATTTGAACCATTTTTGAGGGCAGGGGTTGCTCGACCAGGATCAGTACATGCGGATTTTCATTACACCACAAACGAGTATTTTGAGAGTTACGTAGCCAGAGATGTGGAACCAAGCTTCATCACTGAACCATGTGTACTACAATATTTCTGGTCTCTGAGCAATAAATTGCTGAAACCAACGGCAAAATGTACGAGTAATGCGTTTGTCTTTTTCATTGACATTCGGTGCCTGAACAACTGCAAACCTCTGCTGATATATGCCGACTTTTTTTGCAGTGCTGTGACATGTGCTCCGTGGCACTCCACATCCCTGAGATAAACGTCGAACAGACTTTGCGCGAGAGGACAACAATCCACGTCAGTCAGTTTTTCTTCCAATAATGGCGGCCGTCCCCTGCCCTGAAGATCCATCACCGTTCCACTGCTCGCCATCTTGTTCAGTAACTTTTGTATGCAGCGTGTAGACGGTATATGCTGGTCGCCAAATCGTGCAACAAACATTAGCTGACACCTCTTAATGGAACCAGCAGTCCAATATTGGTTTCACATGAAACACGCACTGTTCGACAGAGTAGCGATACGTCACTAAACACCCAACTCTGAGCTCCAGCCATAGCGACGTGCGGAAACACACAATTGCGTAAAACGATGTTGCAGAATGCAGTGTTGCCACGTCAAACGTCACACATTACACGGTGCAGTTTCAATGGAATTATACACACGTTTGTGTGGCCTCTTTATAGTGAGACACCCTGTAGTAGTAGCTGCTTTATGACGCTGACTGGACGACATGATACAGTGGGAAAGACTCTGTGACAACGTACGTTTACAGTTGCGGGACGAGGAATAGGTTCCTTCTCTTAGGCAGAAGGTAGGAACACAAGGGACAGGAGAAGTCACGAACCTGTCCTCGATAATTTCTAAACCGTCTCTCTTTCTAGTTTTTTCCAGCTTCTCGGTTCCTGCGCACTTGGCGGGGACTTATCCCGCCAACTGCTCCGTATTGCCCTGCCCGGGATTTCGACTAGAGTCCATGCTTGGTACCTGGTTCCATTTGTTCTTATTTGTGCTCATTTGGAAAGCGACTGACATAACAACCGCACTGAATCATTTATCGCCCGTCAGAAAAGACATAGGCGTCGCGCGAATGAGGCATGGTGTAAGAATAAATGCGCACTTACCACTTCTTTGTTGGAGCAAGCAATAACCCGCGGCTCCTTTAGGAATGACACGCCGGCTGTACTGTCGGCCATCTCGCTACACGGGTACACGTCTGACTCACATTAATTAACGTCCGGCGGAACACGAAATGGGAAAGCCTCGAACGCTGCATTAGCGCTTCTCCACAGTCGAGTACTTTACGGATTTATAAGCTCCGTAGGAAGCGTGGGGCAGTGACCGAGGTCCTGGGAAACGGCAACAGGAAAGAGGGTGCAAAAAAGTTGTTGTAAAACATGTGAATGCGCATCTGTGTTGATCATTATTAGAGTGAAACAGCCATCCTAAGAAGCCGAAGAAACCCGCACAGCTGTAGGGCGAATTGCTTTGATCTGGCTCAAGAGCTTTAGAGCTTTTCTCTCTCTTTTTCTTTTTTTTTTAGTAAAAGTGTATATTTCTCTCCTCCAGTCCCGAAAACAAAATGTACACGTCGAATGAGATTGGTAATGGAGAGACCTCCGGTTATTACATTTACAAGCAGAGAAGTAAAACGTGCCACAGCGACTTGAGAGTCATTAGGTTGTAACAAAAATTTCCAAAAGAAGATATGCAATGTTATCCTCGGAATATAGATTAGTATTAGCACACACAAGGCTGGCCTTCGTGGCCGGGCGATTCTAGGCGCTTCAGTCTGGAACCGTGCGACTGCTACGGTCGCAGGTTCGAATCCTGCCTCGGGCATGGATATGTGTAATGTTCTTAGATTAGTTAGGTTTAAGTAGTTCTAAGTTCTACGGGACTGATGACCTCAGATGTTAAGTCCCATAGTGCTCAGAGCCATTTGAATCATTTTGAACCACACACAAGGAAAGAATGAAAGAAAATCGGGAGGACACCAAGTCTTTGTTATTATTATTATTTATTGGGTTCGGTGCGTGCACAAATAGTCATCTCAACACAGCAAACATGAATCTACAGGTTTTTAGCTGCTGCAGAATATACATTAATTAAAGTTGTACACTGTACGAAGTTACGTAGCCTTAACAAAGGCCAGATTCCGACATAAAATAAATTTTTCATCCACAGTAAACAAGAAGAAAATATAACACAGGATATACAGAGATACTAGGCTATAAAATCCATCTGGTGACACAAGAAAAATGATAAAACACTGTTGGTACACGTTTGGGATATTCCCAGTTCAGTCCGTATTAATTACTATGTAACTAAATTAACAACAAAATGTTCTTTTGTTTTTCCTGTAAGAAAAGTAGCAAAAGTTGTGAATGGATAAATGAATATTTGTGCAGGTCTATAAGTACCATCTGGACAGAGCATGAGAACAATATATAGTAACCATATTTGGGTATTACAGTCATATATATAGATATACCAGTATTTAGACACATACATATAGGAGGAACATAGTGACAAACATTTGTAGGCTAAGCGTTCCACATTCTGCTAAGTTGAAAGAGAGAATAAATCAGTTAATTGTGCGTTAGATCAGTAGCGTAGGGAACTTTATCTGGATGTTGACACTCTTAGCGAAATCGTACAGTATTTTACACATTGCTATATCGTGGTCTAAGGGATAGCCGGCCCGGTAGCTCAGCGTGTTCGGCCAGAAGGCTGATGGCCTTCTCTAATGAAGAATCAGCGATCAACTTGAAGCGATGTCATCTGAGGTTCGCCCACAGCAAACACAACGAGCAAACAAAAAATGGCGGGGGGTGGGGGTAGCGTCTTTAATTAGTAATCAAAATGGATAAGTCCTGGGTTCAAAATCCAGCACTGCTTAAATTTTGATAAATGATCAGCATTGCCTGCCGAAGACTTCCGGCATAAGCACCACTCTCATTTTGCGAACGGCCATGTCAAAAAGGAGGAGCGGACAGAGATTCACGGCATTCTCTTGTCGTAGAGTTGGGAAACTGCCTCTAAAGGCGGAAGAATCAGCAATGATCAAGGTCATGAGTATGCAGAAGGCAATGGAAACCACTGAATTACAGACACATAATGTGTATCCACAGGACTAGTGACCAGTAATTGAAAAAGTGTCATGATGATCTCTCCATTGGCAAAAGATTCCGTAGTAGTCCCCCACTCGAATCACTGAAGGGGAGTGCCAAGCGGGAGATGACCATGAAAAAAAATAGTGAATAACCAAAGGAAGGATAACGTTCTACGAGTCGGGGCGTGGAATGTCAGAAGCTTGAACGTGGTAGGGAAGCTAGAAAATTTGAAAAGGTTAATTCAAAGTCTCAATCCAGATGATGTATGGGTCAGTGAAGTGAAATGGAAAGAGGACGAGGATTTCTGATCAGATGAGTTTAGGGTAATATCAACACAGCAGAAAATGGTATAGAGGGAGTAGGATTCGTTATGAAAAGGAAAGTAGGACTGAGAGTTTGCTATGTGAACAGGTAAGTGACAGGGTTATTCTTATCAGAAACAACATCAAACCAACACCGACAACGATAGTTCAGCTATACATGCCGACGTTGCAAGCTGAAGATGAAGAGAGAGAGAACTTGTATGAGGGTATTAAAAGGGTAACACAGTACGTAAAGGGATATTAAAATCTAATAATCTTGGGGGACTGGAATGTAGTTGTAGTTGAAGGTGTAGAAGAAAAGATTACTGGAGAATGTGGGCTTGGGACAAAGAATGAGAGAGGAGAAAGACTAACTGAGTTCTGTAATAAATTTCAGTTAGTAATAGTGAATATTCTGTTCAAGAATCACAAGAGGAGGAGGTATACTTGGAAAAGGCCGGGTGATATGGTGATATTGTCCGACAAGGATTCCGAAATCAGATTCTGGATTGTAAGGCGTACGCAAGATACAGACTCGGATCAAAACGTAGTAGTGATGAAGATTATGCTGGAGTTTAAGAGATTGGTCAGAAAGAATCAAAATGCAAAGAAGTGGGATATGGAAGTTCTAAGGAAAGACGAGGTACGCTTGAAGTTCTCTAAGGCTATAGATACAGCAATAATGAATAGTTCAGTAGGTACTCCAACTGAAGAGGAATGAACATCTCTAAACAGGGCAATCACAGAAGTTGGAAAGGAAAACGTAGGTACAATGAAGGTAACTGTGAAGAAACCGTGGATAACAGAAGAAATACTTCAATTGATCGATGAAAGAAGGAAGTACAAAACTGTTCATGGAAATTCAGGAATACAGAAATACAGTTCGCTGAGGAATGAAATAAATAGGAAGTACAGGGAAGGTAAGACGATAATGGCTGCATGAAAAATGTGAAGAAATCGGAAAAGAAACGATTGTCGGAAGGACTGACTCAGCATACAGGAAATTAAAAATAACCTCCGGTGGTAACATTAAGAGTGCAACGTGAATTCCACTATACATTGCAGGCCTCTATGAGGTAAAGATTTGCTTGATGTGATAGAAGGAGAAACAGGGGTCGATTTAGAAGAAATAGGGGATCTAGTACCAGAATCAGAATTTAAGAGAGTTTTGGAGGAATTAAGATAGACAAGATTCCATCGGAATTTCTAAAAATCATTGGGGAAGTAGCAACAAAACCACTATTCCCGTTGGGTGTAGAATGTATGAGACTGGTGACATCTCAAACGCTTCGATTATCTCCTTTTCCGGTTTTCCCACAGTCTATCATTCACTACCATAAAATGCTGTGCTTCAGAAAAATGCCCTCTGTGCCTATGCCACTGTCTGCTTGTTGCGTCCGCCAGGTGTTGTTTTGGTTGCCGGGTAGTGGAATTCGATGACAAAGTTTACTGCTCAGTTTTGGTATTAAGGTTATGGCTAATCACATTTCTGTTACTCCTCATTATTTTCCCACTTCTTCGGTTTACTCTCATCGCATATTCTGTACTCGTTAGCCTGTTTATTCCATTCAACAGGTCCTATAATTCTTCGCTTTCACTGAGGATGGCACTGTCACCAGAGAATCTTATCATTAATATTCTTTCAACCTGTTTTAATCGGACTGCTGAACCGTTCTTTTATTTACTTTACTCATTCTTCGATGTATAGACTGAACAATAGGACGAAAGACACCCTCCCTACCTTAAACCCGTTTTAATCCGATCACTTCGTTCTTGGCCTTCCATTCTTGTTGTTCCCTCTTGGTTCTTGTACATCATCAGTCTTTCCCTATAGCTGACTCCTATTTTTCTCAGACTTTCGAACATCACGCACCAGTTTACATTGTCGGATGCTTTACCTGGCACAATAAACCCTATAAGAGTGTCGTGAGTTTTCTTAAGTCTTTCTTCCATTCCTGAAGCCAAACTGATCGTCATCTAACAGATACTCAATTTTCTTTTCTATTTTTCTGTACATCATTTTTGTCAGCAACTTGGCTGCATGAGCTGTTTAGCTGGTTGTGCCATAGTTGTCGTACGCCAATCACAGTGCTGTATTGGGTACTCTGTGGATGATACGTTTCTGAAAGCTGACGTCATGTCTCCAGTCTCATAGAGTTCGCCTTTACTTATCCACGGCAGTTTTCTCGGTGTATAGTGTCATCAAGTAAGTAGATTTCTCACATCTTCCACAATTATGCCAAAATACAAGTTTTAAAGCTACTTTTTACCTGCCCATCCATTCTGAAGAGTTTCACTTTGAGGAGCATGTTACAGCACAATCCCCTTGAGAATTAATGTGCAGAACACAGCCAAAAACCGTGTGCTACTTGATTTTCATTTTACCAGTTTCGCTCGTCAGACGTGGGCATTTACGGATTAGTGGACACTAAATTACATAAAACACCATTAGATAAATTAATCCCTAAAATACGACTAATGAAATAGTAACTGACATTCATTGCCACAGCGGCAGCACATTACAGTGTGATCCGGTCACTAGTTACCTAATCCCGCTGCTGTGCGCTCCTGAATTTGGACTATTTTGCACGAAACCTGTTTGTAGATGAATTTTTAAACGTTACATGCAATACCTCGTGAAAATGGTGCTATCCCGCAAGATTTCCGTTTCACTTCTAAGAGTAGTTCCTTTCGCAGAAAACGTGCTGATTCCCTTACAAGTCTACCAGCAAACGTCAGATTATGTTGAAAATAGATTCTCTCAGTGCTCCATTCGCACCTAGCTGATAATGAATGTTGTTTCAAGTCATTTACCATAGAAGTCGTCGTAAGATGGCTATGTTTCGGATACATAAGCCTTTTCTAGTGGAAAATTCCTACAGATTTAGAATAAAAGCGGACTGTACTTGCAGATTAACTTCATTTTCGTCAACAGCTTTAAACAAGATCTTTCACTGATAAATGTCTGTTAACTACCTTCCGTGTTATGCATAAGTGTATACGTCAACTTGATATTCTCCAACACAAACAAGATTGCCGTTTATATGCTTGACATGGTTAGACGCATCATAATCATCGCATTATACTGTAGCAGTCAGGGGTGCAATGACCGCTAGTGGGTTGTGGGAGCCGTCTTCTTGTTTTTCAGGCGGTGCTCGACTCACACCTGGGGGGTCCCAAAATAAATGTCGTGTGATTAGGGCCTCCCGTCGGGTAGACCGTTCGCCGGGTGCAAGTCTTTCGATTTGACGCCACTTCGGCGACTTGGGCGTCGATGGGAGTGAAATTATGATGATTAGGACAACACAACACCCAGTCCCTGAGCGGAGAAAATCTCTGACCTAGTCGGGAATCGAACCCACGCCGACCGGCCGGAGTGGCCGTGCGGTTCTAGGCGCTACAGTCTGGAGCCGAGCGACCGCTACGGTCGCAGGTTCGAATCCTGCCTCGGGCATGGATGTGTGTGATGTCCTTAGGTTGGTTAGGTTTAATTAGTTCTAAGTTCTGGGCGACTAATGACCTCAGAAGTTAAGTCGCATAGTGCTCAGAGCCATTTGAACCCAGGTCTTTAGGATTGACATTCTTTCGCGCTGACCACTCAGCCACCGGGGGCGGACTGGGGGTCCTGTGTGCGTACGATGGTGAGGTAGACAGGAGGAAGTTGAGGGTGGCAGCAGCAAAACCATCGGTGAAGGTAAGGTCTTTACTGTTCCATTAGCCTTGAACAGTATAATACTGGGTAGTTATAATTAAACTTTACTTCCCTATTTAACACGTTGTAATACGGAAACTAATTACCGTACGAGGACCAAACTAGATAGCATTAATGTCAAGGGCATGGGGAAGATAAATAAGGCAGAATCAGTTCAAGTGAAACACTTTCAACGTGCTGCTATGGTACATCATACCATTTCATACCGGTACCATTACTGCTACAAAATGGGCTCAATATGGCGATCATCAGTGTCCACAAGAGTCATAAAGCGCAGGTTAGCATTCTGCACAGCAGAACGAAGTATGCCCGTAGGTATGCTCGCCGCCTCTCTTGATACGCTGCGCTTCAGATCAGTGTAAGTATGAATGTTCCCCTGGTAAACCCTGTCCTTGATGTAGCTCCACAACCAGAAATCACAGGGAGTGAGATCAGCCGAACCTGCTGCCCAAACATTTGGAAACGATCGGCCCCAACTCGCACGAAAACTGTCGAGTTCAACGCGTCTGTCTTCTGTAGGGCGGGTATGACATGCTGACGAAGCATATTGCAGTAATGCTGGCCAGTCACACTGCACGTCGTTGGTCCTTGAGCGCCAGCCTGTTCAAAAAAGAATGGGCCAATGATGAACGTAGTTGTAAAGCCACACCATACGGCGATAGTTCGCCAACAGAGGAACTTCATGCACACTGACTGGAGGTGAAGAACCCCACACTCGGCAAGTCTTTGCGTTCACCTCACCCGTCAGAGAAAAATGAGCTTCGTCTGTCCATAGGATCGTGCAGGGCCAGCCCTCGTCATCTTCAGTCCTTGAGAGAAAGTGGAGACTGAAGTCAACACGCCGTTGTCCGTCCTGTGGTGCAAATTGCTGTACGATATGGATCTTGATACCATTGGAGAATGGTTTGAAGCGCCTTCCGTACAATGGATCACGGAATGTTCAACTGTCGTGACACAGCACACGCACTGCCTGACTATCGGGAATTGCGTGCCATGTTGTCTTCCACAGCAACAGCGATTTCATCAACCACCTATGATGCAACCGGTCGTCGTCCTCTTCCCGGAAAGACATCCAGTTCTCCAGTTGATTCGAAATTCTTCGTCATGCTCCGCGCAGCAGGTGGAGAAAGAGTACCCATCCGTAACCCTTTAAGCCGGCGATATTCCTGAAATGTAGCTGCAGCATTATGTTGTTTTGATAACAGACAGCCGGCCGACGTGGCCGAGCGGTTCTAGGCACTTCGTCCTGGAACTGCGCGACCGCTACGGTCGCGGGTTCGAATTCCGCCTCGGGCACGGATGTGTGTCATGTCCTTAGGTTAGTTAGGTTTAAGTAGTTCTAACTTCTAGGGGACTGATGACCTCAGATGTTAAGTCCCATAGTGCTCAGAGCCATTTGAACCATTTGATAACAGAGCTCACCAATAATGCCCTGCTCCTTTTATCCTAGCTCACATTGACAGGTCAACAAGTTCACTGCGACTGCTCAGGTGTGAGGCTATGAATCACGATGACCGATCGCGGCACCTGGTGGCCATAATTGGAACTGGATGGTGATGCTGTGACACATGGAAATCATGCACCCCGTGCTCTGGACATTAGTGCTACTAAGTTTGCTACTAGTACGGTAACTAGTTTCCGTGTTATAACGTGTTAAATATTGAACGTTTAATTATAACCACCCGGAACATTCACGTGTCGATCTGGGCGCTGCCTGGTGTTGCCCCGTGGTACTCCATCTTCGGAGCAGCAGGCGCAGCGCGCGGCTTATGGCGTCCGCGCCCAGGGAAGGCGAACCGTTCA
The DNA here is from genome assembly GCF_021461385.2 of Schistocerca piceifrons. NCBI lineage: Eukaryota > Metazoa > Arthropoda > Insecta > Orthoptera > Acrididae > Schistocerca > Schistocerca piceifrons. Next base: position 499,944,335 of record NC_060138.1, on the reverse strand, counting down.
TACCGTCCTTACACTGGAGGAATCAGCTGACGGTGCCATGGAGCTGTTCGAGTTTTGTGACGTCACTTCTCGTTATTTCACGTTTAGGAGAGGCACTGTCGCCCTTAAAACATATAAGAAGTTCTGAGATGTTTCGGGGAAGTGCTACGAAGCTTTGAATGAAAAAGCGGCTAGAACGCTTTTTACGTTACAAGCAGATCTTGCGAGACGCCATACTAGATTTCGTCGTTCTCATTTAAAGCACATATTTTGTTTTATATTACAACTTACATCCTATGAATATAGGCTGTTTCAAAGCACCAGCGCATTGAGAATCTATCTAAAACGCCTCGTTATTGGTGCAATTTGTTGTAATGAAATGGTCGGAGATGTCACATTGCTGGTTAAAGAATTTTCTTTTTCAGTTATTTTCGTATTACAACTTGCGTTTATGAAAGTATGTTATTTTAAGTCTGCACTACATTGAAAACTCAAAAAATGATTTTTATTGATATGATTTTTTGTAACTAAATGTCAGTTAATAACAGATTGGTGATTAAAACCTTCAGGAGATTGTAGTATAAAATACAAGATAATACGTTACACAGATTCAGCATAGCATAATAGATAAAGGTGTCTATCTACGAAGTAATTTTCAACAAATTCGCATCTTAATGTATTTAGTTTTTTTATTCGCTGCCACGTTTTATAAAAGATTGTGAGAGTTTCTTATTAATTTAATAAAAATATTTTCTGTAGTAGTCGATATCAAGTAAATATAAGCGCACTCGCTGTGCCAGGAACGGGTATTTTTAACTTTTTAGATATCCTAACTTACTGGATATGGGATATTACTTTTCGTCTTATAACACTTCATGGATATGCCAACGGCCTTGCCGCAGTGGTAACACCGGTTCCAATCTGATCACCGAAGTTAAGTGCTGCCGGGCTTGGCTAGCACTTGGATGGGTCACTATCCGGCCTGCCTAGCGCTGTTGGCAAGCGGGGTGCACCCGGTCCTAGTCAGGCAAACAGAGGAGCTACTTGATTGAGAAGTAGCGGCTCCGATCTCGGAAACTGACATACGGGCGGGAGAGCAGTGTGCTGACCACATGCCCCTCCATATCCGCATCCGTTGACGCCTGTGGTCTGAGGATGGCATGGCGGCCGGTCGGTATCACTGGGTTCACCAGGGGATATGGATGGGGTTTACAAGTTTTTACAGACAGAACGACATAACTAGCATATGAAGAAAGGAGGAAATGTGCTCTTTAATAGGGCTAACGTAGCAGTTTTATGTGCGTCCGTTTCCATAAACAGACTGTGTGGTTTGCCAGCCAGATACAGCCGACAGCTGCTGATGGAGAGCGCTGAGATCGCAAAATCACGTTAACCAGCTCGTCCCGTGTGACGCAGGCGTTTGTGTCTAGTGACGTTACATTTCCCTTCCGTAGCAACGTCAGCTGCCCCGTCCCGTGCGAGGACGACTTTCTTTGTTAAATGCCTACTACGCGAGCGCTAACGGTGGCAGAAATCGTAGGAGCGGACAGGACCCTGCACCAGCAACAGGCAGCCACTGGGTCTTCTACCAATGCAGACGACGGCTTTGTCCCGAGTCACAAAATGGTTCAAATGGCTCTGAGCACTATGGGACTTAACATGTGAGGTCATCAGTCTCCTAGAATGTAGAACCACTTAAACCTTACTAACCTAAGGACATCACACACATCCATGGCCGAGGCAGGATTCGAACCTGCGACCGTAGGAGTCGCGCGATTCCGGACCGAAGCGCCTAGAACCGCTCGGCCACACCGGCCGTCTCCCGAGTCACACTCTGGATCTTTTGCTGGAGAGCAGAAGTGGGAGGGTAGCAGATCCCAGAGGCATGGAGATGGCTGGTCTTTGGCTGAGCCTCGCACCGTGAGGAGGCGGCGGTGTGCTCGGTGGGTGGTCAGCACTTCGTGGTCCGGTTGTGGCAGCGTCGTCCAGCACAACATATCCCAACTGTACCGATTATGACGCCGTCAGCAGAACGCTGTCAAACTCGTGGTGGTGAGTGATACACGGCGGATGGCGCAGCATAGCTCGTAGCCTCTCAGACCGGGCGTCACGACATTGCCCAGCTGACCGAATTAATGACTGGCTCACCCTGGCTGTTTAAACGTAGTTATCTGGTGATGACCACGTCAAAGACGTACCACTACAGAGTTACTCTGTGTTGATGATCCCCATCGCTAGCACAGAAGTTTCCCGAAAAGCAGTCAGTGTGTCACACCCAGCCATAGCCTCTTGGAAGTGGACGGCGTTGATGTGGCTGCTTCTGCTGGGGTTGTACTGACTGCAGATTATTTAGTGTGACTGTCAGTGCTCTATATACGACATTAGCACTGGCTATGGTCTATGCCTTTATAATCCACAGAGCTTTTGTATGGGCCATGCTTTTATTGGATTACTGATGCGCTCAGATTTTATACATGAAGATAAACGCCCGCAAAATCGGGGTTCGTTCTAATGAAGATTTGGCTTGTGCTACGATGTTTATAATTCAAACATATGCATAATGAAATTTATTGCCGATGATGTGTGCGAATGCAGATGCGAACGCTATTTGAAGTGTATCGAAGCCTAATATGGGTAAATGGAAATCAGCGTGTGGCATCGTTGGCCGGGAAGCCTCTATTTGGGGAGGTTTGACTGCCAAGTGCAAGTCTTATTGAATTCGACGCTACATTGGGCGACTTCCGCGCCGGTGACGATGATGAAGACAACACAACACCAAATCCCCGAGCGGAGAAAATCTCCAACCCGACCGGGAATTGAACCCGGGTCCGCTTGCATGTGAGGCGAGCACGTTACCACCCACCTACGCAGACGGACCTAATGTGAGTAAATAGAGCAGCATGTTCAAATTATTCTCATAAGACCCCCGTTGCTTGTATATGAATTCACCCACTCATACAAAAATACGTGACAGTTCCATGATTTATGTCACTTCGACCTGACTTTAGCAAGCTATTTTAGATGTTGGGACATACCTATGTATAAGCACTGTATGCACAAATGCAAATGGAAATGCCTTGCGGCTAGGGCCGCCCGTCGGGTAGGCCGTTCGCCTGGTGCAAGTCTTTCGAGTTGACGCCACTTCGGCCACTTGCGTGTCGATGGGGATTAAATGAGGGTGATAAGGTCAACACAACACCCGGTACTTGAGCGGAGAAAATCTCCGACACAGCCGGGAATCGAACCCGGACCGTTAGGTATGACATTCCGTCGGGCTGACCACTCATCTACCAGGGGCGGTCTATGCACAAATAATGTATGCTAACAGCCGCGCGAGTGGCCGCGCAGTTTAAGGCGCCTTGTCACGGATTGCGCGGCCCCTCCCGCCGGAGGTTCGAGTCCTCCCTCGGACATGGGTGTGTGTGTTGTTCTTCGCATAAGTTAGTTTAAGTTAGTGTGTAAGTCTAGGGACCGATGACTTCACCAGTTCGGTCCCTTAGGAATTCACACACATTTGAACAATTTGTATGCTAACTCCTGTACAAACTGTTTTTCTCCTTAGAAATTTGAATTTGATGAAGAACCAGAAGTTTTTTTCTGCTAAATATTAATATTTTACCATATTTTAAATTTTACACATAATACATTAATGAATCTCATTTCCTACATAAACATCAGTCTAGACTGACTACTCAAGAAGGCCCACAGACGATGTAAGAGGAATCGGTGAGAGCTTAAAACGTGTTTGATAATTGCGATAGTTTGTGTATTTACATTATTTTCAGACCTGTATGAATGTGGCTCATGTGACGTAACAGCTTTCATCTTTGAAAATCGATACGGCTCTTACCTTGCCAGTGAGGTGTGGTAACTACCCCAACTGTGCTTTGTATCAATCTCATCAGTGGGCTTGCAATAAAAATTTCAGATCCAGTTCTCACCACTTTGCGTTGACGATGATGTCAAGCGGTACATTTAACAGGTAGCGTGTTGCCACTACGGCAATAAAAGTTAAGTTACTATGTTGCAAGTCGTTTTTTAGTGTCTTACCTTTATGTGATGCTGCTTTATAAGGGGTGTCCAAGGAAGAAATGGCCATTATTCAGGTACATAACGGGGAGATCATTCGATGCAAAATGTGTAGTAAACATGGGCTGGAAAATGCATATTTAAGAGCTACAAACACTTCTCCATCTTCAATACTATAAAACAAATCTTTTCTGTTGCAAGCTCTTTGCTCTCCACATTTTCGGAGGAGGTAGTATGGACCAAAACAATTTAAAATTAGTAAAAATGGGCTGTAAAATACATATTTTAAGAGCTACGAGGGGCGTTTGAAAAGTCTGTGCAAAGTCCCAGAGATGGTACCACCGGCGCGTATCGAGGTCATGTTTAGTTAGTAGCATCTTTGGAAAGAACTCACACAAAGTTTCAGCCGCATTGGTCTACTTCTTTGGGTTGGCATTCGTGTGAATCAAGGAAGTTGTGTGCTTGTCAAAAAATGGACGAAAAAGAATTTCGTGTGCTGATTAAACATCACTTTATGAAGGGCAAAACGCTTCAGGAGACTAATGAGAAGAATGATAAACATTACGGTGACTCTGCACCTTCGATTAGAACAGTTTATAAATGGTTTCAAAATTTTCGGAGTGGCCACATGGGCACAAGTGATGCTGAACGTTGTGGACGCCCTGTGGAGGTTACGACTCCAGAAATCATTGATTAAATCCATGATATGGTGATTGTGACAGAAGTGTTAAGGTGCGTGAGATTGCTAGTGCTGTGGGCATCTCGAATGAACGGGTACATAATATTTTGCGTAAACATTTGGACATGAGAAAGCTATCCGCAAGATGGGTTCCGCGATTGCTCACGCTTGACCAAAAACGGAATCGTGTGAAGTGTTGCAAGGATGGTTTGCGGCTGTTCAGGAAGAATCCGCAGGACTTTAAGCGTCGTTTCGTCACTGTGGATGAAACATGGATACATTACTATATTCCTGAGGCCAAAGAACAATCTAAACAATGGGTTACCAAGGGAGAATCTGCAGCAAAAAAGGCGAAGACCATTCCTTCGGCCGGAAAGGTTATGGGGACTGTCTTTTGGGATTTGCAAGGGATAATCCTCAAAGACTATCTGGAAAAGGATAAAACTATTACAGGTGCATATTATTCATCGTTATTGTACCGTTTGAAAACCGAGGTTCAAGAAAAACGCCGGCGATTGGGCCGCAAAAAAGTCGTTCTCCATCACGACAATGCAACAGCACACATCTCAGCAGTTGTGGTCGCAAAATTGATGGAAATAGGATTCCAAGTCGTTTCACATCCTCTCTATTCTCCAGCCTTGTTCCCCAATTTGAAGAAATGACTGGTGGGACAAAGATTGTATTCGAACGAGTTGATTGCAGCAACTAATAGCTGTTTTGCAGACTTGGACAATTTCTATTATTCGGAAGGGATGAACAAATTAGAGCAGCGTTAGACGACGCGTATAAGTCTAAAACGAGACTACGTCGAAAAATAAAAAAGTTTTACCACAAACACGTAAGTAGTTTTTTATTTTCGCTAGGACTTTTCAAACGCCCCTCGTATGAGCGCTTCTTCGTCTTCATTACTGTGAAACGCATCTCTTCGTTTGAACAAGTGTTCTTAGCTCTTAAGGTATACATTTTGCAGCTCAGATTTACTAGGCTTTTCTGCCTCGAACAAATGTTCCTGACACATCTCTGAATGTTGACCATTCCTCCTGGGATACCCAGTATAGCGTTGTATCCAGAGACATTAGGATGCTCACGCCTGAAGAGAGAAACTAGATGAAATAAACTACTTAATTCGAGACCTGTGGGTGTGTTCTGTACATTAATTACATCACTCAGGCGATGTCTGCCTTTTCTGTGCTGCTTAAGAATTCACTATCGCCACCGTAACATCTTCCTTTGTCACCTTCTTGCCCGGGGTCTAGTGGCTAAGTTAGCCATATGGAATCACAGCGAACGTTCTAGTCATTATAAGAGCGAACTGAGAAATCTCCCTCACTGCTCAGAAACGACTCTTTCGGAATGGTGTAATAATTCTGCTCGATCACACTCTCCCGTGCAATCGCAAAAATTGTTTAGTTGATGAACATACATCGTAAATCCCTTAATTACGATTTACGAGGGAAGCAATATTCGATGGTGACGTAGACTGGGTGCGAGTGTGATTCCGCTGAACGCTGCACGCGCTGCGGGCCCCGACACCCCTCGATCCGGTTCTCGCGTTTTTATCGTCCAGAAGCGCGCGCGGCGACGCACGGGCCCTCGCCGACAAGAAATATCGAGTACTGCCTCATTTGTTCCCCACCTGACATCCTACCCACCGCACCTCCGCACGACAGTTGTGCGACGTCTTCTTCGCGGCGGTCCCACGTTCTGCCCGTCTGGACGCAATAGTGAGCTTTAGCCTTTAGCATCAGCGTGGGGGGGGGGGGGGTTACTATCGCAGGTGTCGTTTTCCTACGAAGGCCACAGTTGCTGCTTCTCGTATTCTACAGACGTGGATTAACTGTGAAGTAGGATTTTCATAATTTATTGATATAACTATGTTATACAAACAAATGATTAAGGGAGGTAGGACGTCAAACGGGATGACTTGGAGCAGGAGAGGCATTACAGGACATTTTAATTTTCAGTGTCTATACTTTTACAGATAAATTTATAAAAATTTTGCAGTATGACCAGGAAGGATTCAGGATTAGCAGTGGAAGTTCAAAAACTCAACAAAAATTTTTTTATGTCTGAAATTTCATCAGTTTTTCACTTCTTCGATGAATTTTGCACAGCATACAAACCATAGTTACAAGTGTATGAAACTCTAGAATTTTCCAAATCTATTAAAACTGTGGTAAAAATTGAGATAATTAAGTATAAAATTTGAGTTTGTTCTAAACATGACGTTTAAAATGTAACAGCGTATTCGTTTTTTCATAAATTAAATAAATTTTAGAGTTTCATACACCTGTAAGTGTGGTTTGTATGCTGTGCAAAATTCATCGAAGAGTCTCTCATACTTATGAAGAAAAGTTTACCTATAGCAACAAATTCTGCCACCAGTAACTGAAAAAAATGATGAAATTTCATATGTAAAAAAAAAATTATTTTGTCATGTTTGTGAACTTCCACTGCTATGAGTGTGAATCCTGAATCCTTCCTGGTCATGCTGACAAAGTTTTATAAATTTGTTGGTAAAAATATAGACAGTGGACATTAAAATGTCCTATGGTGCCTCTCCTGCTCCAAGTCGCCCCGTTTGACGTCCTACCCCCATTAACATTTGTCTTTCATCGCCGTACATGGCACCCCTTAGACCGAAAGCGAGACTAGTTTCGTCTTCGCATCTTATTTATTAGGGTTTCGTATATTTTTCTGACGTCATTTCCTTAAATGACATTTGACGAATCAGAGGTACTATCTCATGCCCTGTCGTTATTTCGGTCTTTCGCTGCTTTATCATGACAATAACCTTCAGATTTTGAATGGGACTAATGCCACCGCTACTTCCAGATTAAACAAACACCTCTGTGCCCTTCTGGTTAAAAAAATTCAAAATATTTCTATCTGTCGCAAGAGTTACCGTTCTTTATAAAAATGCAGTACTCTTGCACATACCATCGCACAGAAGTGGTATAACACTTCATTCTTCTTTTCTCTGCAGCTGCCATCAGTACTCCTCTCCAGAGCGGTAAAATATTGAAACTGCGAGGGTTGGAAACCATTTATTTATGACTTATACTGGACAGATACGTGTTTCAATGTTTTATTGTTCTTCAAAGTAGTCATCAGCATTGTGTATTAACTTTGCCAGCGATGTGGAAGTTGTGGGATACCCATAGCAGCAGCAGTTGTGTTGATAGCTGTCTACTGGTCGACGAGTCTCTGTAACTGTTCTGAAGCGAACGCCATGAAGAGCTTCGTTAAATTTAGAAATCAAGCTGAAGTCACAAAGGTTTAAGTTGGGGGAGTGTGGTCAGTCGTACAGCACTTACCAGCCTCATCGATCGAACAAATCGGTCACAAGTTACGACATAAGCGCCCGGTTATTGTCCCGCAAAATGATGGGCGGGACCTGCAGAAAGTGTCACCGCTTCATTCTCTGAGTTGTTCGTTTTAGGAACACAGGCTGCCACCAGCCGATGTGAAAACTTTAAACATTTATCTATTTTGTTTTAAGTTGTAAATAAATAGTTGCCACTGTCAAAATTCCAGCCCTCTTATAAGGACTTACATATCAATGTTCATGCTCATAATTACATGCTCCTGTACACAGAAATAAACTAACGGTAAATCCAGTGATTATACAACTACAATTAAGTTTCGTACCATTTCCCCTTCAGCATTCGAACCGCACGTGGTGATTTGTGCTAAATGATAGCAATTTGGTCAGTGCGACTTGTTTGTTTGGACAAATAGTTAACATCTGTTTACGATGATCATCAGTTGAGAAAAGTTTCTCGAATCCTGCAGTAGCTTTTCTGTCGATTTTTGTATTTTAACCAGTTACGTACAACGTATTTGACGTTGAAAGAGAGGAACAGTTCATAATTTCTCTAAACAAGTACAGAGAATTACATTCAGGCTGCGACTGTTAATGGCCGGCCGTTGTGGCCGAGCGGTTCTAGGCGCATCAGTCTGGAACCGCGAGACCGCTACGGTCGCTGGTTCGAATCCTGCCTCGGACATGAATGTGTGTGATGTCCTTAGGTTAGTTAGGTTTAAGTATTTCTAAGTTCTAGGGGACTGATGACCTGAGATGTTAAGTCCCATAGTGCTCAGAGCCATTTGAGCCAAGTGATCAATGTGTTACAAATGTTTACTATCAAAAACAGTCTTTTACAAATGTTCACTATCAAAAACAGTCTTGATCACTATTTATTACGGTGACTGGTTTCGACCACTACTGTGGTCATCTTCAGACCAATGAGTAAGAACCTCCTCCTGGTGGTAAATCACTACCACCAGGAGGAGGTTCTTATTCAATGGTCTGAAGATGACCACAGTAGTGGTCGAAACCAGTCACCGTAATAAATAAATTGTGATCAAGACTGTTTTTGATAGTAAATATTTATTTCATGTTTTTACATAATTACATACCAACTTAGTTCCATCCATTAATTTATCTTACGAAGCCTTGTCCCGCAGTATACGGCGCGTGGGGAATGATCAGGTGCGGCGGCCCGAACTGGCAGTCGCCGGAGGGCAGGCGTCGTTGACAGCTGTGTCTAAATTGCTAATTTTTCAGAGTAAATTAACTGAGACTCAACGATTAAATATTACTGTTTCGATATTCATCTATGTTGCCTAGGTAGCTTACATGTATCTACATTCCATACTTTATGAATTTTGTGTGTATTCTGTTTTTATTTTACTTATTTTGTGGTCCCCCGACGCAATGACGCTTGCTTCAAAATATTCGTTCTTATATTAAACTGAAACAGGCAGTACATGTTTTTTAGAGGTTTTTGTATCGGGCTATATTAAATTTTTAAATTAAGTTTTCTTTCACGCTCTCTAAACCTTGTATTTTGCTAGTACACACGGTACAAACGCCATTCCACCGCTACACGTAATTGTGGAGCGAGATCTTTTTCAATCATGCGATTTACGTGTTTCTTTTTTTTAAGTCGCACATACGTACATTCATTGACTATGTCATAGTATATATTTACCTAATGTAGGTGATATAAGTAACAAGCAGAGGCGATAATTCTAAATCGAGTTGGAAGAAAGTGGGATGCCATTGCGCTCTCTTGCAATAGGCTGCCTAAACTATCAGGGCAAACTCATTTGTTTTAGCACCGAAATTTAAATCTCAAAAAGAATTGCAAAAGAATATGAGATAGTTAGAGTAGCATGGAGAGCTGCATCAAACCAGTCTCAGGACTGAAGACCACAACAACAACAACAACAACATGAGATAGCATGTGTTTGTGTTTTGCATGTGAGTCACACCTGCGGGCTTTCAGAAATAAATATGAAATGAAATGTGGTGGCCCTCAATTACGTACCCTCCGACTCAACGTTGAAATATTAAAAGTTTTGGCTGGTTTCGTTGTCTAGGGGCTGGGATACGTAGTTGCCGCATTACAGACCAAATACTGCTTAGTCTACAGTATACGATAAGAATACACACATGAATCGAATAGCCGAAGTTTTCTATCACTCGGCAAATGCGATTTATGAAAGTAACATATATATTTATAAACGAAAGATTGCAATTAAATAAAATCTGCAGGTACTATCTTAACGACTTTAAATGATGAGAATGATAGTAGAAGCACTTTTGATAATGCTGTATATTTCTGCAAAACACTTATTGGTGTCCATGGTCCAGCAATTAAATAAAATATAAGTTGAATAATAGGGAAACAGTAGATTCCTACTGCACGTAATTAGTTATGAACAACAACAAAGCTCTCGAGAAATTCACTTCTAAACGCACACTACGTCTTCACTGCAGACCACGTAAATCACACAAGAGCACGGGTCGGCACTCCGAAATATTTCTGTTCTCCGCGACCACGCGCAAACTGCTCCATCGTGTCCTCTCCCGTACTGCCTCGTGTCCTCTCCGGAACTGCCGCACTTCCCGTCATAGACATCTCCTTCACCGACACAAAGCACCGTCCTCGTCACAGCGGAATTCCCAGCCACGCGGCTGGACCATGTGCTGGGGCTACCCCTCTCGTCCGGCTAACGTTCGCCACCACGTGTTTGCTGCCGGGCCCCTGTTGGCCGAGCGGCCCGTGCGGCCACGCCAACTTAGAATATTTTCAGGCCGTCACAATTCGCCCGTTACCTCACACACACTTTTACTGCTTTGTAGGTGCTGAAACGAGCTACATCAGAAGGCAAAAATCATCTTTGTTCATCTACCGTAAAAGTACGTACATGTTGCCAGGAGATTATATCTTTCCAAGCTCTACAACCTAGTACTACGTAACTTGATGTAGATTGTTTGTATTACGCAGAGTATATCAGAAGGGAGCGCTAGCGGATAAATTTTTAATTAATTTAGCTGATGAAATTCAAACTTCTGAAGAGAGAGCATAGCTGAGAACCACTTTGATTATATCAGTTTTTTTTTTTTTTTTTTTTTTTTTTTAAATCGTACCTTTCGTTTTTGTGAGCTACGATGCCACAGACAGATACAGAGATACATACGTTAAACTTATAAAACCCCTAAGGACATCACACACATCCATGCCCGAAGCAGGATTCGAACCTGCGACCGCAGCAGCAGCGCGGTTCCCGACTGAAGCGCCTAGAAACGCTCGGCCACAGCGGCCGGCTCGAGGCGCCACAGGAGAGAGAGTTTGTGTTGGCGTAGATGAAGGGGAAACTGTACAAGGGTGTCAGTTCCAGGAAATATGAAATTAAACTTGTTTTGGAAGTAATAAGAGAAAACACGGGATGAATAGCCTCTGTAATTTATTGCAGAATGTCGGGGTGGTCTTAGGTGAGGGTATTTTGTACAATAGTGCTGACAAGACAGAATCTTCTGTGACGAAGATGGGACATAGAGAGCTGATAGGGTGAATGTTACATCAGCTGGGTGGATGAAGGCGAGAAGTTCAGATTTAGTAAGGAAGGAAGGAGCTTGTCTTACGTTTTGACGCGAAAAATGTGTGATACGGATGCTAAAAAATGTTAGGAATAGCTGGTGTAAATATTGTTTGAGGAGGTCATGGATAATTTACAATCTTGACTTATAAGACGCTTCATGCAGCGGTAGATACCCTGCTAGTTCAGGGTTCCATTGGTGATTAAATGGTTAATGATTAATTATTCTGATTCTAAGTAGCTACCGACATAGTTCGCACGTCTGCCTAGTAAACAGGAGATCCTGGGTTCGGGTCCCGGTCCTGCACACATTTTCACTCGTCGCCACTGGTTCCGCATAAAGTCCCAATGCAGCACCTGGTTCTAGGCACTTCAGTCGGGAACCGCGCTGCTGCTACGGTCGCAGGTTCGAATCCTGCTTCGGGCATGGCTGTGTGTGATGTCCTTAGGTTAGTTAAGTTTAAGTAGTTCTAAGTCCAGCTTAATTCCTTCCCCTTTCCTTTCCTTTCTCTCTCCTCTCCCTTCAGTTTACATAAGAAAGATGGTGTTGGAGCAGTTCCTGGTGCTGAGAGCTTTACACATCTGGCAGTCCTGTCTGAGCTAAATTTACAATCATCCTCTTTTGCGATGGTCTCAAGGTCCAATAGTGAGAGTTGGTAGGCATTGCAGATGTTTTAGTTTTTGGGGCGTGGGAATACCAAGACCGATCAAGGATATGTGAAAGTTAAAAGGTGTGACGTGGAGTTCTGCAAAGCAGGGGATATCGTATTTGAAACCATTATGTCTGTATTTCTGTGAGGCATTATGCTGAGGATTGGTAAGTGTTTATAATGAAAGATACGGCATTTGAGACGGTAAATATCGTACATTTTGGGATGTTTTGTGTGGATGTTGACTGGATGGTGAGCGAAGCGAGACGTCAAGGTGCTCTGTTAATCTATTGTTAGAATAGGACATTTGATACGGCCGGTGCGATGAAACAGGTGCAGCTGACGGTGCCGCTGGGACTGCTGTGATAATGAGATACAGAAGGTCATGCACATGACACTACATCTACAGCTACATCCATACTGCGCAAGCCACCTGTCGGTGTTTGGCGGAGGGTACCTTGAGTACCTCTATCGGTTCTCCCTTCTATTCCAGTCTCGTATTGTTCGTGGAAAAAAGGATTGTCGGTATGCCTCTGTGTGGGCTCTAATCTCTCTGATTTTATCCTCATGGTCTCTTCGCGAGATATACGTAGGAGGGAGCAATACACTGCTTGACTCGTCGGTGAAGGTATGTTCTCGAAACTTCAACAAAAGCCCGTACCGAGCTACTGAGCGTCTCTCCTGCAGTCTTCCAGTGGAGTTTATCTATCATCTCCGTAACGCTTTCGCGATTACTAAATGAACTTGTAACGAAGCGCGCTGCTCTCCGTTGGATCTTCTACACTCCTGGAAATGGAAAAAAGAACACATTGACACCGGTGTGTCAGACCCACCATACTTGCTCCGGACACTGCGAGAGGGCTGTACAAGCAATGATCACACGCACGGCACAGCGGACACACCAGGAACCGCGGTGTTGGCTGTCGAATGGCGCTAGCTGCGCAGCATTTGTGCACCGCCGCCGTCAGTGTCAGCCAGTTTGCCGTGGCATACGGAGCTCCATCGCAGTCTTTAACACTGGTAGCATTCCGCGACAGCGTGGACGTGAACCGTATGTGCAGTTGACGGACTTTGAGCGAGGGCGTATAGTGGGCATGCAGGAGGCCGGGTGGACGTACCGCCGAATTGCTCAACACGTGGGGCGTGAGGTCTCCACAGTACATCGATGTTGTCGCCAGTGGTCGGCGGAAGGTGCACGTGCCCGTCGACCTGGGACCGGACCGCAGCGACGCACGGATGCACGCCAAGACCGTAGGATCCTACGCAGTGCCGTAGGGGACCGCACCGCCACTTCCCAGCAAATTAGGGACACTGTTGCTCCTGGGGTATCGGCGAGGACCATTCGCAACCGTCTCCATGAAGCTGGGCTACGGTCCCGCACACCGTTAGGCCGTCTTCCGCTCACGCCCCAACATCGTGCAGCCCGCCTCCAGTGGTGTCGCGACAGGCGTGAATGGAGGGACGAATGGAGACGTGTCGTCTTCAGCGATGAGAGCCGCTTCTGCCTTGGTGCCAATGATGGTCGTATGCGTGTTTGGCGCCGTGCAGGTGAGCGCCACAATCAGGACTGCACACGACCGAGGCACACAGGGCCAACACCCGGCATCATGGTGTGGGGAGCGATCTCCTGCACTGGCCGTACACCACTGGTGATCGTCGAGGGGACACTGAATAGTGCACGGTACATCCAAACCGTCATCGAACCCATCGTTCTACCATTCCTAGACCGGCAAGGGAACTTGCTGTTCCAACAGGACAATGCACGTCCGCATGTATCCCGTGCCACCCAACGTGCTCTAGAAGGTGTAAGTCAACTACCATGGCCAGCAAGATCTCCGGATCTGTCCCCCATTGAGCATGTTTGGGACTGGATGAAGCGTCGTCTCACGCGGTCTGCACGTCCAGCATGAACGCTGGTCCAAATGAGGCGCCAGGTGGAAATGGCATGGCAAGCCGTTCCACAGGACTACATCCCGCATCTCTACGATCGTCTCCATGGGAGAATAGCAGCCTGCATTGCTGCGAAAGGTGGATATACACTGTACTAGTGCCGACATTGTGCATGCTCTGTTGCCTGTGTCTATGTGCCCGTGGTTCTGTCAGTGTGATCATGTGATGTATCTGACCCCAGGAATGTGTCAATAAAGTTTCCCCTTCCTGGGACAATGAATTCACGGTGTTCTTATTCCAATTTCCAGGAGTGTATATCTCTTCTATCAACCCCATCTGGTACCGATCCCACACTGCTGAGCAGTATTCAAGCAGTGGGCGAACAAGTGTTCTGTAACTTACTTCCTTTGTTTTCGGATTGCATTTCCTTAGAATTCTTCCAACGAATCTCAGTCTGGCACCTGCTTTACCGACGATCAACTTTATATGATCATTCCATTGTAAATCACTGCTAATGCCTACTCCCAGATAATTTATGGATTTAACTGCTTCCAGTTGCTGACCTGCTATATTGTAGCTAAATGATAAGGGATCTTTCTTTCTATGTATTCACAGCACATTACACTTGTCTACATTGATATTGAATTGCCATTCCCTGCACTATGCGTCAATTCGCTGGGACAGATGAGCCTGGTGCTGATTTGTCGGTAGCTGTTCCAGAGATAATGGAGTAGGTAGTGAAGCTGCAAGATGGCAAAGAAATGACCTATGAATTCAGTCAAAAAAGGGGGACCATCTTGCTGGGTGGGAAAGAAGGAACAGCAGGGAAGAGTGAGTGAAGGAAGAACAGTATCGTTGTAGTAAGAAGATCCTTCGCTGATTATGGCGGTATCTGGCGTGGGTTAAGGCATCGAGTGATAAGGCGATGAAAAATGTCTACGACGTAACAGTAAAGGACGATGTAGGCGAGAGATCAGGCTGTTGACGGCAGAGGACTCAGTCAGTTGAAGACGGGAATCGTGAAGTAAAATGTTGGATACCGAGTTTGATGGCATCAGATGTCGGAAGGTAGTAATGGTACAAAAGATGACAGACAAAACAAATCTGAGGCGATAAACAGATTAGTGGCAGGCCTAGATCTCTGTCCAAGAATAGACAGCCATCCTGACAGTCATTTCAAATCTAGGCTCATAATTGCCTGATTGTATGATATGTCTCAACCCTCGGTGAGACCTTCTACATTTGCCACGCCTGTCGTTTTTAAGTAGCTACTAAAATGTGTACGATGACAACTTCACAGTGGCGACGATGACGCTTGCTCACTGTTGGTCAAGAACCTCCAACCACTGTCCTAGGCGTGGTGGGCACAGACACTATGCGTGTGCCACGCAGCGCACTGCGACTCCAAATAAAACGTTTGACAAAGGAAACTGGGCTCGGAATTTTTATTCCTACTGAGTTGGTATTCACGGCAGGTCAGAGATGCGCTGCCTGAATAACAGATGGCGCCGGGCAGCGCGGCTCGTGCTAGGCGCACGGGCGTGCGTACCGAGCTGCGATCGGGAGTGACGGGTGTGTCTCTTTACTACACTATACAAGCGTTTCTGCCTCAGAGTGAAGTTCCAAGTTGCATTTGTTTTAACTTGAGACACCACTGCTTTCGAGTAAATTAAATACTGGTTTAAGCACTAGAGTGGTTTACCGGGCGTAGTCCTACTGGCGATAGTGAGCCATTGCATTCCTCCGACCTTTGACGTGACTTAACCGGCCAGCTGTATGTGGACTTGACAGCTTAAAGTGGACTCCAGATCATATTTTTCACATTAACAAACATTGCCGGAGGTAAGAAAAAGGTAAGCGACGTGTGAAAATTCCAACACGGACGAAGTGTCGAACCTGAGACCTTCGCATCCTACAAGCAGGCGCTATACTTGAATGTTGTGGATTTAATTAAAACCTTTTCTTCTATATTCCAGTCTTTTCCTAATAAAGTTCTGAATAAAATCTACAACATTGTTTAAGAACAAAGCATCGTTCTTTTGAAATACTTTTATAGCAGAGAAAATGAATTCTTGTGCTGAATTTGTTTTCTATTAATTGCATAACTCTTTCATAAGGGATTTCGACATGTCCTTTTGATGAAATTTTTCCGCTCTTGCATCATCTGTAAACGGTGCATCATTTTTTGGTTACTTTATGCAACAAATGTCTCGTTATTTTGCTGAATAAAATTACTTCCGTACATTTTAAGACTCTAATCTTCGATTGCTACATAGCAATCTCCATTTTTATTACTTACGTATAGCCGGTATCCTTATTTACAACCCATTGAACACGTTCGACAAGAAGATGACAGTAGATGATTGAAATTTTGTCGCTGGCTTATTGTAAATCATTGAGTACACCCGGTAATACTTTTACTGGTGTAGCCACTTTCACTCGTGGCGGTATCAGTGACACTCTTAACTCACATCAGCAGTCCGATAAAAACCCAGATGTATTAGAGAACATAATTTTCTTCTAGAACGCTTCGCTGTAAATGTGTAGCGCGGTATTTTATACCATCTGTTGACTGGGCCTGTTGCGTAACCGCATCGGCTTACAGGGCCCAGTAATCTGGACTTTCTTGAAAACGAGCTTTCAGTCTTACTGGAAGAGATTCTTTTGGCTATAAGGATGACTACCGTCTTCTAGCATGACAGGATACCTGGACATTCAGGCGACACGTCATTTTAGCCGGAAGATGGATGGCCAGAAATGGTCACGTTTCTTGGTCACCGAGGTCCTCGGATATATTTATTTAGATTTTTACCTATGGAGCTGATTGAAGGCGAAGTCTACAAAGAAAAGATAAACATGAGAAATGCTGTCGAGACAACACGAAAGTGCGTTGAAGGAGAAGGTAGATTATGAAAATAAAGTGTTCAGTCCTTTGCCTTGCCTAATACCTTCTATGAATATTAGTTTGGGTTACTTTCTAACAACTGTATCGCATTTTTTTTTATTTTTTGTCATCAGGCTTTTGACTGGTTTGATGACACCTGCCACGAGTTCTGCTCCTGTGCCAACCTCTTCATTTCAGAGTAGCACTTTCAACCAGCGTCCTCAATTATTTGTTGCACCTGTTCCAATCACTGCCTTCCTGTACAGTTCTTACCTTCTACAGCTTCTATTGGTACCATAGGAGTTATTCCGTGATATCTTAAGAGATGTCCTACCATTCTGTCCTTTCTTCTTATCAATGTATTCCGTACGTTCCTTTCCTCGCCGATTCTCGGGAGAACCTCTTCATCCTCACTTTATCAGTCCATCTAATTTTCAACATTCTTCTGTTGCACCACATCTCAAATGCTTCGATTCTCTTCTGTACCGGTTTTCTCACAGATCACGTTTCACTACCATACAACGCTGGGCTCAAAACGTACTTTCTCAGAAATCACTTCCTGAAAATTAAGTCCTATGTTTGATTCTAGGAGACTTCTCTTGGCCATTCCCCAATGCCCTTTTTTCCAGTGCCAGTCTGCTTTTGATCTCCTCCTTGCTCCGTCTGTCATGGGTTATTCTGCAGTCTAGATAGCAGAATTCCATAACTTCATCTACTTGATGATCATAAATCGCGAAGTTACTCGCTGTTCTCGTTTCTGCTATTTGTCGTTACCTTTGTCATTCTTCGATGACTTTAAATCCCTTTAGTGTACTCTTTAGACTGCTCATTCCATTCAATTCACCCTGTAATTTATCTTCACTTTCACAGAAAATTGCTATGTTTTTAGCGAATCCTATCATTGATATCCGTTCACCTCCAATTTTTTTCCACTTATAGACCGAACAGCAGGAGCGAAAAACTACATCATTCTCTTATACCCTTTTTATTCCGAGTACTTCGTTCGTGATCCTCAACGTTATTGTTCTCTCTTGGTTCTTGCACATATTGTACATTACCCGTCTTTCCCTTCAGCGTACCCCTATTTTTCTCAGAATTTCGAACATCTTGCACCATTTGGCATTGTCGAACGCTAATTACAGTTCAACAGACCCTATAATCGTGTGTTGCTCTATGTATAGTCTTGCTTCCATTATCAACTGCAGCGACAAAAAAGCCTATTTGGTGTCTTTACTTTTCCTAAAGCCAAACTAATCGACATCTGCGACATCCTCAATTTTCTTTTCCATTCCTCTGTATCTTATTCTTTCCAGCAACTAGGATGCATGAGCTGTTAAACTGATTGTGCGATAATTCTCGTCCTTTTTGGCTCTTGCAATTTTCGGAATTCCGTGAATGACGTTTCTCCGAAATTCTGATGGTATATCGCGAAACTCATATATTCTACACAACAATGTGAATAGCCGCTTTGTTGCCACTTCCTCCAATGATTTCACAAATTCTGAAGGAAACTTTTCTAACTCTTCTGCCTTATTCGATCTTAAGGCTCCCAAAACTCTTTTTAAGTTCTGATTCTAATACTGGATCCCCTATCTCTTGTTTATCTACTCCCGTTTCTTCTTCCATAAGGTCTTCAGACAAGTCTTTTCCCTCATAGAGGCCTTCAGGGTAGTCTTTCCATCCATCTACTCTCTTCTCTGCATTTACCAATGGAATTCTCAGCCGGCCGCGGTGGTCTAGCGGTTCTAGTCCGGAACCGCGCGACTGCTACGGTCGCAGGTTCGAATCCTGCCTCGGGCATGGATGTGTGTGATGTCCTTAGGTTAGGTAGGTTTAAGTAGTTCTAAGTTCTAGGGGACTGATGACCACAGATGTTAAGTCCCATAGTGCTCAGAGCCATTTGAACCATTTTTTTTTTTTTTTTTTGGAATTCTCACTGCATTCCTAATTTTACCATGTTTGCTTTTATTTTCACCGAAGGTTGTTTTGATTTTTCTGTAAGCTGAATCAACCCTTTTACGATTTCTACGTATTTTTCGTTCAACCATTCAGTCTTAGCTTCCCTGCACTTCCTACTTATTTCATTCCTAAGTGAATTGTATTTCTGTATTCCTGAATTTCCTGAACATATTTGTATTTCCTTCTTTCATCGATCAGCTGAAGTATTTCTTCTGTTACTCGTTGTATCTTCGCAGTTACCTTCTTTGTACCTATTCTTTTCTTTGCGAATTCTGTGACTGCCCTGTTCATTCCTCTTCAACTGAACTGCTTATTGAGTTATTTACAATCGTAGTACTTATAGCATCAGAGAACTTCAAGTGTATCTCTTCAATCTTTTATACTGCCGTATCCCACTTCTCTGCGCATTGCTTCTTCCTGAATAGTCTCTGAAACTTCAACCTACTCTTCATCACTACTAAAGTGTGATCTCAGCCTGTGTCTGCTCCTGGGTACACCCTACAATCAAGTAGCTGATTTCGGAATCACTGATTGATCATGATGTAATCTAACTGAAATCTTGCCGCATCTCCCGGCCTTTTCCAAGTATACCTCCTCCTCTTGTGATTCTTCAACAGAGTATTCGCTATTGCTAGCTCAAATTTATTACAGAACTCAGTTATAGTATTTCTCCTCTCTCATTCATCAAGCCCATACTCTCCCGTAATCCTTTCTTCTACTCATTCCCTTACAAACGCATTTGAATTCCACATGGCTATTACGTTTTCATATCCCTTTACGTACTGAATTACCCGTTCAATGTCCTGGTATACTTTCTCTACCTGTTCATCTTCGGCTGGCGACGTCGGTATGTATGTCTGAACTATCGTTGCTGGTGTTAGTTTGCTGTCGATTCTGATTAGAACAACCCTATCACTGATCTTGCAACCTCCCCCTTCCTAGTCGGCCTATAGGATTGCGATATAATTGACCGTGATCTCGTATGTGTAATGAAATTTGAGAATGAGTAAGGCTATAATTAACGAAGAAAAATAATACCGGTTAGTAGGAGGAAAGTGTGCAACAGACACTTCTGAAGGAAGAACCTATTCCAAACCTAATCTAAATCGTGATAATAATTTTGAAATGGGTGTAATTTAGTGCAATCTCTCACGAGCCGCAAAGGGAGGAAAAGGGTACCACGTAATATTTAATACAAAAAATACTGATTAGAGAATAAGGGATGATTAAACGATCACCAACAAACTAGGACAATGAATATCCAGAATCCTAAGAAAGGTAATGGCAAAGAAAATTAAGCAAATAATCACTGGCCTAGCAACATAAGGTTGTCACGCTTTTCCACAACACAACAGTGCACGAGAAAATATATGAATCAGAATGCACTGAGTTTGCAGCTACTTATGCTTAAATACTGAATTTTGAAAGCAAATTTAAATGGAGTAGCTGGTTAAATAAATGACCGTAACTGAAACTTCGTTACGTAAAAAAATGATTTCAATAACCTCCCCGTAATGTAATGCAAAATTTGGTAAAACGATAACAATTTACTTTTAAATATTGAAAGATAGAATTGAATTTACTTTAAGCAAATGAGCAACTGATTTACTTTTAACATACGAACAATAAAATACACACCAAGTCAGCAGAAGTCACTTGCTAAGATAAATAAAGAATAAATGAAATTGCGCACCATAATTTTGTGTTGTATTTTTAGTGAAGTTAATATTCAAAAGTACAAACTAGTTAAGCCTTTGTTATGTAATTCATGAATTAGCAGTTATTGGGGCAAAAAAATGTAGACTGAAATCGATCATTAGCAAACAAAAAATTGGCAGTAGATAGTTAATCAATCTTTATATTTTTATGGCACTCGGTGATTGCATGGAAAGGAAAGGGACATTGGCAGTAATGTCTGAGGACGGTGACAAGATAGGTGTGCCATAGGTTTTAACTATTGCAGGCTATTATGCAATATGATTGTGGTAATGAAGCCTATAGATTCAGAACGAGCAATATATTACAAGCTGTCAACGGATATTAAACAGCGAAGATATTTTATTTTCAATTTCGGTGTTACAACCTATTCATTGTAACTCACTCTGTTCCTACTGATAACGAATCCTACACCGGTTACACCATTTCTGCTGCTATTGATGTTCCCCTATACTCTTCTGACTGGAAATCAATGTCTTGCTTCCATTTCACTTCCCTGACACCCACTGTATCTAGATTGAGTCTTAGCATTTCTCTTTTCAGATTTTCTGCCTTCCCTACCACGTCCAGATTTCTGACATTCTACATCCCGACTAGTAGAACGTTAGTTTTTCGTTGGTTATTCATTCTTTTTCTCATGGTCACCTTCCCCTTAGCGGTCCCCTCCAGGAGATCTGAATGGGGGAATATTCTGGAATCTTTTGCCGACGGAGAGATCACCAAGTCACTTTCCAATTACAGGCCACATATCCTGTGGATACACAGTGCGTGTAGAAAAACAATAAAAATTGGGCACCTGTTATTTCGAATACTTTTTTCGAATTAGTCTACACTACTATCTTCTAAAATTTCGTATTTATTATTCCTCCTGAAACACTCAGTATAGTTCAGACTTAAATCTGGAGAACGTTCTTCAAATTTGGAAAATCATAAAAAACCAATAAAACGACCTAGTGTTCTGAACAACCCTATCTCTAACCGTTATAGAATGCATCACCTCTCTACGTCTCAAGAAACACGGAGGTACAAAGACACAGTTACACCACCAATAGGCTTTCAAAGCTCGAGAAAATGTCACAGGTAAGACGTCTAAAATCACAAATCCCTGCTTGGAAACAAGGCATTGTTAAAGTCAATGATGGTGGTTCAAATGGCTCTAAGCACTATGGGACTTAACATCGGAGGTCATCAGTCCCCTAGACTTAGAACTACTTAAACTTAACTAAACTAAGGACATCACACACATCCATGCCCGAGGCAGGATTCGAACCCGCGACCGTAGCAGCAGCGCGGCTCCGGACTGAAGCGCCTAGTACCGCTCGGCCACAGCGGCCGGCAATGATGGTAGTATTCGCATGTGCGGGATGTTTACATGTGATGCACATAATACCTCTGCTGTTATCTCTATAGGCAGCTAATTGAGGAATGTACAGCCAGATCACTTACGTCTGCTTGTTCGCTAGCGTCACCACGTGCATGAACTGTTGTAAGGACGACAACGGACCACCCGGCGCTAACGCTATAACGGAGTGTCTAGGATGGGTTGGTATGAGCACCGATTCTCTCCTGGAAATTGATGTCGCTGCTGCTGCAAAAAAAAAAAAAAAAAAAAAAAAAAAAAGATTGCAGATAAAAGAAGCTCTTTGCTACTGTTTCTTTACATCTGTAAGTCTTCGATGCTGCTATTGTTGAGCCAAGGTCTGTAGGATCCAAGTTCTGACGTTTCCGTGAATTGGTATTTACATAGCATTGCACTGTGTTGAAGTATTGAAGACAGCCCCCTCTTGCACAGTTTTGGAGTTTACGCATTTTCCATTTCTTCTTTCCTTTTCTGTAAAAGATGTTGAAGTTCCAATTTTCGGAGCATACGTTTAACGTCTTGGAAGCACATTCCACCCCCTTTTTCACCGACATTATCCTTCCTCTCCTTCCGATCGTCAGTTTATGTGGAAACGTTATCTGTTCGAGAAGATTCTTTTTCATCGTTCGCTGCTCTGGTGCTGTAAAATAACAGCCCCCTCCACTTGGCTCTTGATTGCCTATGTATGTTGCCAGGTTACCAAGTTCAGTTCTCACATTGATAAGGACTATACATGTAATAAAATTATAAACAGCCGACCAGTTGCAATGGATAAAGAATTCTTTACCTAGGTTTCAACAAATTCAAATTTGTCTTCTTCAGAAGGTGGCAATTTTCCATTAGTAAGGACTAATGTACCATCCCCGTTTTTACACATGCCGGCAACATTAGTACATGCTACTAATTTATATTTACGTGACAAACCCTATTAGTCCTTACTAATGTAAAATTGCCACCTTCTGAAGAAGACAAATTTAAATTTGTTGAAACCTAGGTAAAGAATTCTTTATCCATTGCAACTGGTCGGCTGTTTATATTTTTATTACGTGGAACCGTTGCTGTTGTGCAGCTATGTTTAAAATACTGCCTATACTTGTCTTTGTCGAGAAATATTTAACATTTGACGCTAGTACTCAGTATTTGTTAGCGCTCCGTTGACAGGATACGAAATCTTAGAGGGAATGCACACCTTCACACGATATTTTCTCATTGCTGATAATGAACTCTTAATTCACTTTTTCTTTCCTTTGCCATGGACCACTTGCTGGCAGTAAATTTACTTATTTTTGAGCTTTATTCGTTGTCGACATTTATTCCACATTTCACAGACTGCTTAGCATACAAAAAATTGTTTCCTTGCCAAGCGGAAGGGCGAGTGTGGCGTTTTCGGAGCGCATTCAGCAATTACCCGCCGTTAACGACCACAGTCGTAAAATCTTAATGACGGCCCTCGACCAGGTCTGATTCATCAAGAGCGACGTGCTCCGAGTTGCGAGCTGTGTATCTGGGGTCTTACGTCAGAATATGATATGTGTAGCACAGGAAAACTCCAATGGCCGTGCTCATACAGTTTCTACATGGATGCGTTACTGGCTAAATCGTTTGCTCGAAAATTCTGTCGGCACGAAATTAAGTGCATCTCTCGTCGTTTTCATAAGGTTTCCGCTCGATTCTGGCAGTTCTGAGCAACGCTGTACAAGGTGAGCAGGGTAGTTCCTTCCTCCTGGCAGCAGTGTCTTCTGTCGTCCTCTGTATTCGAGGCCAGGCTGAGTTGTCGATCGAGAACTGAGACACTGGATTTGTTGGAGAGAAAGTCGGGTATATCAGAACGATGACTTGTATATTGCTTAGATGAAGAGAAAACGTCACTAGAACTACTGAACACAGAATATAAAAATTTGAAATTTGGTCTCCTAGGGCAACTGGCAGGGCACAACCAGAGGAAGGCAGGGGACCAAAGTTCGAGTCCCTTCTGGGCAAACGGTTTAACATGTTACTAATGTTCGACCTCCTTACCCTAAACGAACAGCTTTTCCTTCTTGTCGATAAGTTTCCAGTACTAAAGTTTAATTACGATTTGGATATTTGCCATTTGTCTCTAAGAGCTTTGGAAGCTTATAGAAGCTGTCAGGATAATGCTTGTGTTTTAATTTCTTCAAAGGATGTATGCGCAACATAAAGATCGTTTCTCAGTCTCATATTCACTGAGTAAGTGGTGTTGCCCCTTACGAGCAACTTACATTTATACTTACCACCCGATGGTGTGTGGTGGACGGTACTTTGCGTACCCCAATGGTACATCTCCGCCCCCCCTTCCACCCCCCCCCCCCCCCCCCGCCCTCCCCGCCTAACCCCTTTCAAGTTCCAAATACGAATAATGCACGGAAAGAACAATAGTTGTTAGGACTCTGTGTGAACACAAATCTCTCTGTTTTTACCATCATGGTCTTTTCGTAAGATATACATAGGAGGAATCAAATATTGGTTGACCCTTCTAGTAACGTACGCTTTCTAAATTTTGACAGTAAACCACACTGTCTTGTGGCTCCTTCCACTGGAATTGAGAGTCTCCGTGACGCTTCGATGGCTACAAAATGAACCTGTAACGAAGCTCGCTTCTCTTCTTTGGATCTTTCCTTTTTCCTCTATCAATTTAGTTTAGAAGTGTTGCAGACTAATACGCGAGAGAGAAGTATCGGACAGAACAAGCGGTTTGGAAATATCTCCTCCATGGCTGGACTACACTGAGGCGTCTTCTAATGTTTCTCAGTTTGTCATATGCCTTTCCTTCGATTAGTTTCATGTGGTCATACCTCTTCAAATCGTTCGATATGCATTCTAAGTTTGGAAATTTGTGGTAAGGTCTTACGGGACCAAACTGCTGAGGTCATCGTTCCCTAAGCTTACACACCACTTAATCTAGCTTAAACTAACTTGCTCTAAGGACGACACACACAACCATGCCGAGGGAGGACTCGAACCTTCGACGGAGGGAGCCGCGCGGATCGTAACAAGACCCCTAGACCGCGCGGTTACCCCGCGCGGCCATATGCATTGTCCTGGATATTGATTGGATCCGACTGTTTCCACCGACTGATCGGCAATCGTATAATCATACAATAACGGGCCTATCCCTCTACTGATGCCCAATACGTTGTGTTTCTTTATGTTGAGGGTCAACTGCCAATGCTTGCAGAAAGCACCATCCTGTGCAGGTCTTCTTCCATTTCACTACAATTATCTAGCGTTGTGACTTCTCGATATACAACACGATGTTACTCATAAATACTTCCAAGGTTCCAGAAGACGACTGCGTGATAATCACAAGGATGATGAACATCAGAGTACAGAATATTTCTCCAAGTTTTGATACACAATAGGCGCCGTGGCGTATATACACGAGAGGGCAGGCATGTCAGAATATGTAGGCAAACCATCCGCTACGTATTGTCACATCTAATTCGCGCCTGCAGATGGGCAACACAATGAATAGCTGGGCTGCTGTCGGCAATTCCAGGACATTTCTTGTCACCGACTTCGATGAAGTGTTGACGTTTGCCGCTTCACAAACGGTGTCCAGTTGAGCACCGTAATGTGTGTTAAAAATTTGGAGAGGTGGTCTATCTACTGTTGTTTGTCCAATTTCTGTGCATCTTGTAGTTTGTATACAGTCGTATTTTGGAACCAGGGAGATACTCATGAATCCTGAATAATGTTCTCATCCACAGTTCAAAAATGGTTCAAATGGCTCTGAGCACTATGGGACTCAACTGCTGTGGTCATTAGTCCCCTAGAACTTAGAACCACTTAAACCTAACTAACCTAAGGACATCACACACATCCATGCCCGAGGCAGGATTCGAACCTGCGACCGTAGCAGTCGCACGGTTCCGGACTGCGCGCCTAGAACCGCAAGCAGTTCACACTGGCGGATGGATAACCCGCGACGACCGTGAAACGAGAAACGGCATGTTAAATAGGGTCCTAAACGAGATCAGTGAGATGATAGCAACTATAGCCCACAAATTTTGCCTGAAAAAAATCTTTGTATTTGGCATTAGTTACCTCAAAATATTATAACAGCGAACTTTATAATGTGGTCATCCGCAGCTAAAGTATGCATTCTTGAAAAATAAACCGCAGACAGCTGTTCTATGAACCCTTAATAGTACTACCGGTTCCAGAACGTTGCACTGCATATTCAGGTACATGTAAATAAAGACGAATAGCACACACGTGAATTAGGAATTACAAAAACATTATAATTTTTAAGTAGAATGGCAACAATCCATGGAGAAGAATATAACATCGTATACAAATGATGTAACAGATTTAAATATAGCAGTCCACTTACATATTTTCAAATCTCTTTCAGGAAAAACATGAGCGCATTGGATGTCCCATCATTCCCAGTCGGGATGTAATAATTTGTCAAAGTAGTTCATTCCACCTGTTTTAACTTTTGAGTCACTATTTTGAAGAATTATCATAACCTGATGGAACGTCCAAGGCGCTCAGCCTTTGCCTGTAAATGATTTGAAAATTAGTATGTCAACTCCTATATTTAAATCTGCTTCTGCCAGTTAAGTCCTTTGCATATGATTTGATATTCTTCGCCCTAGATTCTTACCATCCTAAATAATAAATTAAAGTTTTATAATATTTTATAATTCTCAGTTCCCTCATATTCTGTTCATCTTCATTTATATGTACCTGAAGACGCAACTCAAATATTGTCAAACAGTTAATACTATTAAAGGACCATACAACAACTGTTTGCTGTTTATATCTCAAGAATCAAATTTTATAGTATTTGGTATGGATGCCATGGATGTTCCACAAATTACGCCACTGTTACTGTTTCTTAAAACGATATATAGAGTCCAGTATTTTCTATTTCTCTCTTAGAAAAGCCAAATCATCATTGAAAGATGATCTTAATAATGCGCTATCCTAACTAGTTAGACGGAAAAATCAAATAAATACATTCGTACAGCTCTGAAATTCTACCTATGAATCTCCAAGAAGGCTAATTCCTCGTTCGATGCCAGGAGAGTACTGCTTGGCACTAATTTCAACACATCACAAAACAGCCTTCCAAAAGGCATGTTTAAGCCCTACATGAAAGGATGGCTACGCTACTAGTAGGCATTACTTCGAATTTATGCCCGCCACAATGCGTAGAGGAAACCACCATAGAGGTGGAAAGGAAATGATGTCCCGTCCAGGAAGTTCTAGTTCGCCATTCGCATGGAGAAGCTTAGGAAGACCGTCGGTGTAAATGAGGAGCGCCGTGTTGGGAAACCCGGTGTCGTCCATTCTGTGGGATGAAGGGCTGAGATGCTGGGCTTCCATGCCCACAATGCGGCGGAACTAGTGTCGTGTCTGCAGCCTTAATGGTCCAGCAGCTCCTGCATCCGCCTTCAAGAGACACAGGACGCCTTCAGACTACGGGAAGCTGTAATGCGTCAGCGTTCATGCAAATCTGCGTCAGAACCACGATAAACTTATTTCTTCTAAAGTAGTAGTACTTGCCACAAAATATGCGGTTCATATGTACATAGTAATTAAGACCTGTATTATTGTTGTGGTCTTCAGTCCGAAGTCTAGTTTGATGCAGCTCTCCATGCTATCCTGCACAAGCCTCATCGTCTCCAACTACTGCAACCTACATCGTTCTGAATCTTACTGTATTCATCTCTTGATCTTCCTTTACGATTTCTAACACACACACTTCCCTCTAGTAATCCCACGACGTCTCAGAACGTGTTCTATCAACCGATCCCTTCTTTTAGTCAGGATGTAGCACAAATTTCCTGTCCCTCCATTTATATTCCGTATCTCTTAATTATTTACGTGATCTCCACATCTAATCTTGAGCATTCTTCTGTAGTACCATATTTCAGAAGCTTCTATCTCTTTTTCTCCAAACTATTTATCGTCCGTGTTTCAGTTCCATACATCGCTACACTCCAGACAAATACCTTCAGAAAAGACTTCCAAACACCTAAGTCTATATTCGATGCTAATAAATTTCTCTTCTTCAGAAACTCTCTCCTCGCCGTCGCCACTTAACATTTTATATTATCTCTACTTCGTCCATCATCAGTTTTTTGCTGCCCAAATAGCAAAACTCGTCTACTACGTTTTGTCTCTCGATTCCTAATTTACATCGCTTATTTAATTGGACTACATTCTATTATTCATGTTTTGCTTTCAAGACACTATCCATCCCGTTCAGTTGCCCTGCCAAGTCCTTTGCTGTCTCTGATAGAATTACAATGTTATCAGCAAATCTCATGGTTTCTGTTTCTTCCCGCTGAACTTGAATTACTGATCCAATTTTTCTTTCGGTTTCTTTACTGCATGCTCAAATATTAGGAATAGGCTACAACCCTGTCTCACTCCTTTCTCAGCCACTGCTTCCCTTTCATGACCGTCGACTCTTATAGCATCCACTTGGTTCTGGTTTCTGTACAAGTTGTAAATAGCCTTTCGTCCCTGTATTTTATCCCTGTTACCTTCAGAAGTTCAAAAACGGTATTCCAGTCAACAATGAAAAAAGCTTCCTCTAAAGTCTACAACTGCTTTAAACGTAGGTTTTCCTGTCCTTAACATATGAACTTTAAAAAAAAAAGCTATTCATGTTCTGCAGACGTGTTAAATCAGATTTAAAGCGTGCGTTGATTCTCGTGTTCACGATAGTGTTGAATGATATGTAAAAGTGCTCTAAAAGCAATTTTTTGTAAATATTCTGTTCGGAATCATCTTTCCGGCATCTACGCAAGAAGTCCTCGGCTTCTTTGTGAGAGAAGACAGTATATATGTCACATTTACAGAGTGATGGTATGCTGCCAATAAACTGTCTCATTTCGAAAGACATTATTTCCTTTGAGATGTAGTGTCTCACATTTATGGCTACCAATTACAATTAATTGACATGAAGGTTTTGCGTCTATAACAATTCTACGTTCCAAAATTACATATATGTATGCAGAAGACAAGATTAACATTAATGATAATAAGACTTACTTCTCTCCAATGTTAAATCCTTAACCTGTCCTGAATTTCTAAGTTGTCTCTCGCTTGTTTGGTCCACACCATTTTTCCAGTAGGATCGATATCTTGTTATTACTACAGCCATTTCCTTCCTCCGTATGATATTAATTGTACAAGTTATAGGCAAAGTGACTTATTTGTTGAGTGATCGAAGAGAGACAATGTTAAAAGCGATGGAGTCACTAGGAGTGACGCAGGAGGAAATCCACTTCCGTCAAGTTGATTAATATTGCGTATTGTTTCCCTATATCAAGTAAGACAAACAGTTCCTTTGATAGGACACAGTCGAGTTCCTTTCCCATCTTTTGTTCAGTCTCGTTTTCCCTCTCATGTTAAGTCGTGGACGAGTGATAAGTAGTAATCTTTCTTCCGTACATTGTGACTTGCTCTGATTTAGTTCGTCTAATGTCACCCTTTAGGAAAAGATCTAAGAAATTACATCTATTGACAGACATCTCTGTTATTTGATTAA
Organism: Schistocerca piceifrons; assembly: GCF_021461385.2. NCBI lineage: Eukaryota > Metazoa > Arthropoda > Insecta > Orthoptera > Acrididae > Schistocerca > Schistocerca piceifrons. The sequence continues at coordinate 499,914,767 of NC_060138.1, read as the reverse complement.
ATTTTTGCGATGTTCAACGTCTCAGAACGATACACCTGGAACTGTGGTAGTTTAATAAAATTTGTTTCTTTCAGTGTTTTCTTTTTAAGATTTTGTCTATTGTTTGACGATAGTTTTAACGTGATCCCTTTTGCAGCGATTCTTAAAGCCTGATATACATATCAAATATTGTAATTATGATACTTGTTTTTCAAGTCTGTTCAAATTGCTCTCAGCACTATGGGACTTAACTTCTGAGGTCATCAGCCCCCTAGAACTTAGAAATACTTAAACCTAACTAACCTAAGGTTATCACACACATCCATGCCCGAGGCAGGATCCGAACCTGCGACCGTAGCGGTCGCGCGGTTCCAGACCGCCTAGAACCTCTCGGCCACAACGGCCGGCTTCAAGTTTGTCATTTATAACTTTTTCTTATCTTTCGTGGCAATTCGCTCCGTCAGCGATTACTTTGGAGTTTTCCTCTGAGATATTTAATATATGTGTTTCATCATTAATATAAATCTCTTTGTGCGTTGACTTCTATTCTCCGTAGGACTGAACAAACATCATGCACAGCATCATTTTAAATCACAGTCTTCTTCGTGATGATGGCATCGATGCACTAGGTTCAAATGGTTCAAATGGCTCTGAGCACTATGGGACTCAACTGCTGTGGTCATCAGTCCCCTAGAACTTAGAACTACTTAAACCTAACCAACCTAAGGACAACACACACACCCATGCCCGAGGCAGGATTCGAACCTGCGACCGCAGCAGCAGCGCGGCTCCGGACTGGAGCGCCTAGAACCGCACGGCCACCGTGGCCGGCCCGATGCACTAGGGCTCCTGGAGACTGCCACGACACGAAACCATGTTACCTAATGACACATTGTGAGTAAGGGTACGCAAACGGAGCTGTTCAGTACCCACTAACGATTCACGGTTCAGTTTCCAGCCTGAAAATCGACCCGTTTACTTGGACAATGCAACCCGAAATATACCACAAATCCAAAGGTGCTCGTCATGCTAACAGCTACATGCTACCTTATGCGAGACAAATCCCTAAAAATTCAAAGATACATGGATTTAGTCCACATATGTGTGGTAGCTTCTTTGGCAGTTCTTCCCGTTTTTAACTGCACTGAATATTTATGACATGCCCCTGAAAAACGCTTTGTTGGGTGGACTGACAAATCTTCCATTCGTTTTCATGAAGAGAGAGAACCTGTACACAACCATAATGAATGGAAAACGTCGTTGGTGGTTCGCAGATGCCGATCACAGTATTGAAGAACGGTAGCTTCGCTTGTTTCAGAGCTGTTCGTTCGTGTTTTTAGTTACGCTGAGTGCAATAAAACAAAACCAAATCCACAACGTTTTCGATCAACAACATTCATACCCTCAAATGTGACGCTGTCAAATACCCATTTGTGGTTGACATTGGATTGGAAACGTTTTCCATTTTCAGATTTCTTTATATCTGGAAACAGAAGTAAAAAGATAGATGTTCCAGTAATTATTTCCTCAAACTCGTTTTATCATGTCGAAGTTTTGCTTTGGCAGGTGCAATGCTGAAATGCCAGATTTTTGTCTTTTAAATTCAGTGCTTTTCTCAATATTTTTTCATCCACTTAGTCCAAAAGACTTGCGCAGTATTCGGCATTATTAGTGTCTTACTTCATTTCGTCTCTGGTATAAAGTGATGAGGCCTCGGCTTGTACATCGCATTACATTCCCGAACGGAATATTTGAAGACCGCGGCTGTAAGCGATGGTAAGGGATAAGCTGGTTGTTTAGAGAATTTGCGCAGTAAAGTTTGAACAAAAACTCATGAATAAGGTACTTCAACTACATCCATTGTGATATTTTTTATTCAGATAAGTCATTGTTTTCAAATGTTTCTACTGAACATTATTTACTTGCAAACTAAGTGCTCTTAACAAGGCTTAGTATTGACTTACCACTTTTTACTTGCTGGGAGAGCTAAGGAAACGATCCTGTGAAACCTCTGAAAATTACAAATCAAAATGGTCCGAATTGTTTCAGTTTAAGATCTAAGATTTGCATTATCAGTTTTTGGAACAATAAAGTATAACGATCTTAAAAAGTAACCTATAGTTCAGCAAAATATAAAATTAATTTTGGTGTCACTTTAACACAGCACGCAAAAAATCTTAAGGATGCCCTTTAACGTTGCTACCATAACAGTGTCACGTAAATACTCGTCAACTAAGGGACACAGCTCAAAATTGTTTACTTGCTTAGATAATTAACCACTTTACTTGATTAGAATCAACTTTTGAAGCGCATTTGCCTTCAGGGGCGTTCTCTGAGTCGTAGCTATTCACTATTATCCCTAGATTTCAAATCGTCCTTTTAGTCAGCCATAGTGCCAGTAGTGTCAGTGTCGTCGTAACTGCCGTGTGCTTCACGTCTGCTGTGCAGCGAGCTACGTTAATTTAAGTATTAACTGTATTTTTCTTACTTGTCACTTCTTCTTCCGTGTGTTTTTGCTTTTAGGAAGCTTTAAGTTTTTGCTTTTAGGAAGCTTTAATTGTCGAGTGCTGGTAATAGTGTTCCATAGATTTCGTGTTTGTTTTGAATACAGTCAGAGATAGTCCCTTTAGTCAGCCATAGTGCCAGGAGTGTCAGTGTTTGTTTTCAATACAGTCCAGAGACAGGTAGTGCTATTTTCATTCTTTTCTACAAGAAGTGGTTAGCAACCACAGTTCAGTCAACAATCAGCCACCTTTAGTGAATTAGCAGTCTAGTTAAAAGTTGATTAACTCTCTACAGTAAATTGATTTCTTAGGATGGATAGGATGTGTGACTGCTGTGTACGGACGCAGGAGGAGCTGGCCACTGTTCGCGAACAGCTGAACGTGTTGATGGCCGCGGTCAGCCGTCTTCAGGCTGCTGCCTCGGAGTGTAGCGGCAGTGGGGAGTCTGGTGCGTCGCATGGTACACCCCAGGTGTTGCATGCTTCACCCACTCTTCCTGCTGTCGAGACATCTTCGCGGGTACCGGGCGCGGTTGGGCCACCCTCTCCCCAAGGGGAGTGGCGGGTTCAGCGGCGTTCGCGGCGCACGAGGCGGAGGGTCAATGTGGAGGTTGGCCGTGTGGCATCGCCCGCTCTGCCTGTGAGTGGACATTTGGCCGCTCCTTCAGCAAGGTCCGAGCAGGCACACGGGGGGAGGGGTTTATTAGTTATTGGGAGCTCCAATGTTAGGCAGGTGATGGAGCCCCTTAGGGAAATAGTGGAAAGGTCGGGGAAGAAGGCCAGTGTGCACTCTGTCTGCTTGCCGGGGGGTCTCATCCGAGATGTGGAGGAGGCCCTGCCGGCGGCGATAGAGAGCACTGGGTGCACGCGACTGCAAATTGTTGCTCATGTCGGCACCAATGACTCCTGCCGTCTGGGTTCAGAGGTCATCCTCAGTTCGTACAGGCGGTTGGCGGAATTGGTGAAGGCGGAAAGCCTCGCTCGCGGGGTGGAATCTGAGCTAACTATTTGTAGTATAGTTCCCAGAACCGATCGCGGTCCTCTGGTTTGGAGCCGAGTAGAAGGCTTAAACCAGAGACTCAGACGATTCTGCGGAGATCTGGGGTGCAAATTTCTCGACCTCCGCTATCGGGTGGAGAAATGTAGGGTCCCCCTGAATAGGTCAGGCGTGCTCTACACGCCGGAAGCGGCTACAAGGGTAGCAGAGTACGTGTGGAGTGCACATGTGGGTCTTTTAGGTTAGAGAATTCCCTCCCTAGGCCCGACAAGACGCCTCCTGACACGCGGCAAGGTAGGAGTAGGCAAAATGCGACAGGGAATAACAATATTAATGTGCTAATAGTAAACTGCAGGAGCGTCTATAGAAAGGTCCCAGAACTGCTCTCATTAATAAACGGTCACGATGCCCATATAGTACTAGGGACAGAAAGTTGGCTGCAACCAGACGTAAACAGTAATGAAATCCTAAACTCAGATTGGAATGTATACCGCAGAGACAGGCTGGACAGTGAAGGGGGAGGCGTGTTTATAGCGATAAGAAGTGCAATAGTATTGAAGGAAATTGACGGAGATCCGAAATGTGAAATAATTTGGGTGAAGATCACGGTTAAAGCAGGCTCATACATGGTAATTGGATGTCTCTATAGGCCCCCAGACTCAGCAGCTGTTGTGGCTGAGCACCTTGAAAGATCTCTGTTGGATTCCTTTCATGTTAATGGGTAAGAAAATGTAATATAACCTGTAGGATAAAAAAAAAATTACCCTTCTCAGAGTCATCTATGTGATTAATTCTTGTGATAACGTAATTTTAGATGAAATTTTCTTACTGCTTTATGTGTGAATATATGAGTATGATAAATGTATAATTGCGAGTCTCTTATCAGGTGTGTCAACTGGTATAAATGTTTTGGCGTGTAAATAACCATTGTTCCTTTTACTGTGTATGTTTAAGGAAAGTTTCTCCATATTGCTCATGTGACAAGACACATGCGGCGAGCGTCAGGAAGAGGATGAGTTAGAACAATGTTGTAGTGGTACAAACGCTGTGTTGAAGTAGCATTGAAATAGCTTGTTGGATTAACTAGTAGTGGATTGAAGTAGAATTTTGAGTAATGCATGTTTATGGGTAGTTAGTTTGTAGTAGAGACAGCAGGTGTGCATGTGTGTGTGTGTGTGTGTGTGTGTAAATAACATGTGAACCCTATGCTGTCCTGACCTATACTTTCATAAGGCATAATCCTATTCATTTTAGTGAATTAATAAGTAGCATTTGATTTATTAAAACGCAAGTGAACCACATTAGTGATGTGGATTTAGATATTATATTGTCAGTTCATTTAATTTTCATGTTTATAGTGTCAAGTCATTTCACTTTTATTTTTTATATTATCAAGTCATTTAACTTTTATTTTTATATTGTCGATTCATCTAACTTTTTTATTTAAAAAAAATTAACTTTTGTTCTTAAAAATTGTGAAAGTCAATACTAAGTGGTATTATGTATGAAATTTTGTAATCACATAACTATGATGAACAATTTCTGTGAATGCTAAACTCTTACGTGACAGCGGGAGCAGCTGGACTAGTTGTAAACAGGCGGGTTTCCCAGCAGGACACAGTGCCAACCGGGCCACTTCGGGAGAGCGCGGTCACAACAAAAGAAGGGTATGGGACAAACACTTTCCCTTGCGCTCGGAGCTAATGGCCGGCCGCACCAGTGCGACCCTTCGTGGAGGCGATGACCTGAGATGGACGAGCGGTCCACCACGCGGAAATCCATCTGCTGGCAACGCACCACACGCACGCGACCGTGACGAGACGGCCGCGGTGAAACGACAGAAGACAGGGGATAAAGGGGCGTGGAGCCTTTTGACACGTACTGTCCAGAGAAATTGGCGGACTTCAACGACGCCTATCAACATTTCCTGACGGATGCCCACTGTCAAGCGACAGTAAAACATGGTTCGATGTTCTCTGGTCGCTAAGGGTGGCACAAAGAAGAGCCATTAAGTGTCATCCTTGCCCAGGAATATCAAACCGGCGAGCCAATTGAGGATAACTCAAGAATGTAACAACACAAGGGGCGTGGGGCCTTTTGACACATACTGTCCAGAGAAACTGGCAGACTTCAACGACGCCTATCAACACTTCCTGGAGGATGCCCACTGTCAAGCGACAGTAAATCATGGTTTGGTGTTCGCTGGCGGCTAAGGGTGGCACAAAGAAGAGCCATTAAGTGTCATCCTTGCCCAGGAATATCAACCTGGCGTGTCAAACGAGGATACCGCACGAATTTGACAACACAAACATGGAACCAAATCGAGATGTACGTGACACGGGCCACCAAGAGAAACTTCATGAGAGGGCAGAGACGGCGGGATTACACGCAACAGCTGGACAAAAATCCCTACTGACAGCTGCGGCGACGAACCCCCCCTCCCCTTATATTGTGCCTCGAAACAGTGGAACTACTGAGTGTGTCAGTGAACAGTGATTATACGGTTCTTAGTTCAATGCATATACGTGTGTTTCTGTCAGAGAAACTCTGACTCTCGTGTTTTGCAGGTGTTCTATTTATTGTTTTTTTTTAGTCTTTGACTCTTGTATTTTGCAGGTGTTTTATTTATTGTTTTTTTTTACACGTTGACTACTGTACTTTCAGAGTTGTTTTATTGATCAATGCTTGTTCTTGTGTGATGTATTAGATTTGTGATATTTTGTTTTGTAAATTCATTCCTGTGGCATTGCTTCGTTTATCAGTCAGATAGCTATTCTTTCTCATTGGACTGTGATCGATTAGCCTTTGCATCGGGCATATTTATAGTGAGGAACCCCATAAGGGTAACGATCACATAATTAATTGTAGTTTCAGTATAATGACACAGTGATCATTGTTTGTTAACTAACTGAAATATAGTAGAGTGATTAAATAAGTGCCACAGAGTTATTTTAATTCAACAAATTATTAGTTTTATAAGATATAGAATTTTTTTGCGATAACCACTTTGTAAAACATGTTTTTTCTCTTATCTTTTTTTTTTGCTTTTGTAGATTGTGCATTGTAATGTTCTGCTTTATAATACTGATGTTATTTTCATGTTTTTTTTAAATTGCTGTGGCACCTTTGCTATTTTCATAAATTTTACTTGTTAATAAACAGTCATAAATTTTGCTGTGATCAGTTGGCTCTTGCAGTGAGCAAATACTGGTGAACTCCATAAGGGTAACAGCCAGAAATTGTTTTCATAGTAATGACACAGGAACCATTGTTTTTACTTGCTGACCGAATTAGGTCTACACTACCTTTTAAATAGGTGTCACAGATTTTTTTTTTTCTCTTTGAAATTGGTAGATTCTAAAGATGTGTTGAAATTATTGTGTTTTAGCAAGTAGCTGGTGACCTTTACCCTTTTCTTTACATTTTTTGTTTACGTTGGGTGTGAGAAGCCTGCTTGGGAATGTCCTAGCATGGCCAGAAAATTCCCTGCACAGCCTTTTCCCAGAGCGTTGGGGTTATGAAAGGTCTCTGTTGGATTCCTTTCATGTTAATTTCTTAAATCTGCTGTCATTTACGGCATGAATTCCTCTTCTAAATTTACTGTGGCGTTTCTGAATACCTGGGAGGAGACTGAGTAGTGGAGCGTGTTACGTTTACACATAAACAAGAACGATCTGTCACACTACTACACTTTAAAACACAGTTTATATGTAATTCATGTAACACAGTCTCATACGGAACCTACATCCGCTTTCTTTTATATACTGTATATGATAAAATACTGTCATCCCCCTTCCCTTCTGTGTGAGAAGATGAATGAGCAAATGTATTTCTAGTTGCATGCTGGATGGTAGCAGACAAGCCTGTCTGCTAGAGAACAGTAGGACCAACGTCGGAACAGGTAGCTACGCTTTCTAAAAGCAAAGAGGTTTCTATCCTTAGTATGGTCCTGTCCGTCCCTTGTCATGTTGGTATAGGAAGCTGCCTCTCTGGTCACTTCCGTTTTGTATACGGGAGCACCCTTGGTAGGAGCCCAGGTCAGTCGGTCCGTGGCGAGCGTCTGAAGTGGTAAGATCTCCGGCTAAGCGCGTGTCTGCTAAGTCTGTAGGACAATGGATTTCTTAAGTTCAGCCTAACTGAAAATTTAATCACCTTTATTTCAGGTTTAGCTCTAAAATATCTAATGTTATCTTAAATCGCAACGCAGTGTAATTCGCGTGTGAAGTTCAGAATATATTCCGGTAGTTGCTTTGTCACTACTTTGTGAGTAAAGTGGAACCATGTGTTGATCAGTAACTCTAACTAAGAGTATCAATCTTAAACGCGAATGTGCGTGAGATTATAACGCCTCGTCTTGACAATATTTTTCAGTATAGCAACTTATCTTTATGTTCAACCCACGTGGGGTGTACTTTGTGAGACCAGTACCACGTGCACCAATTGTTTGACCCATCAGGTTAATAGTAAGACGATAGTAACCACTTCGAGGTTTTTCTTTTGTCAATTGCTTTTCGATCTAATTTATTTTAATTAGCAAAATTATTGTGGAGTTACACTCTTTGTGTAAACCAAGTTGACCACGTGAAGCATGTGGTGTAAGCATCAACGTAGCCCTCAGCTATTCTTTTCGGGAAGATTTCACAGAGAGTTAGTATGAATTTAGTATACCAGTGTGTGGTAATTACATGACGGACAGGATTGCACTACGAACGTAACTTCTTTAGGTGAAAATTGAATCAGTTGGTTGTGGTTAATTTCCTCTTGGATATGTTTCAACGTTCTTCGTGTGTTATTTTATGAATGCAGTGTTGTATGCAGTCTCCCAATCTTGGCTCCATATTTGATGTGTTCCGTAAGATTACAATCTCACATTTTCACAGTCCTAAATTAGGCACCAGCTTAGTTATGATTCAAGTTTAATATGCTGAAATCTCAATGATAAATGTTAAAATAAATTTCCAAATGTAAACTGAGTTATTTATTTTTATTTAAATTCTCTTATATATATATATATATATATCACCAGTTGTTGTATGACTATTAAAAGATTATAATTAATGTTAGTCTGGTTGGGAATTTGGTTAGCTAGACTGGATACTTGGTGAAACAGTTGCTCAGTAATGCAAGGTTAACTTCCCCAGACAGCTCACAGCTTTTAACCCGCTTTTATTGTCTATCAGCACCGCTTTCATAGCAAATTAAAGTAACAACGTTACAACCTGAAGGATAATTTGGAAAATATTTCGAATAGATTTCCCCACCATATTATAGTTCTGGGTGGAGATTTTCATTTGCCAGATATAGACTGGGAGACTCAAACGTTCATAACGGGTGGCAGGGACAAAGAACCCAGTGAAATTTTTTTGAGTGCCGTATCTGAAAACTACCTTGAGAAGTTAAACAGAGAACCGACTCGTGGCGATATTATATTATATCTTCTGGTCACAAGCAGACCCGGACTATTTGAAACAGTTAACGCAGAATAGGGAATCAGCGATCATAAAGCGGTTACTGCATCGATGATTTCAGCCGTAAATAGAAATATTGAAAAAGGTAGGAAGATTTTTCTGTTCAGCAAAAGTGACAAAAAGCAGATTACAGAGTACCTGACGGCTCAACACAAAAGTTTTGTCTCAAGTACAGATAGTGTTGAGGATCAGTGGACAAAGTTCGGAACCATCGTACAATATGCGTTAGATTAGTATCTGCCAAGCAAGATCGTAAGAGATGGAAAAGAGCCACCGTGGTACAACAATCGAGTTAGGAAACTGCTGCGGAAGCAAAGGGAACTTCACAGCAAACATAAACATAGCCAAAGCCTTGCAGACAAACAAAAATTACGCGAAGCGAAATGTAGTGTGAGGAGGGCTATGCGAGAGGCGTTCGATGAATTCGAAAGTAAAGTTCCATGTACTGACTTGGCAGAAAATCCTAACAAATTTTGGTCTTGTGTCAAAGCGGTAGGTGGATCAAAACAAAATGTCCAGACACTCTGTGACCAAAATGGTACTGAAACAGAGGATGACGGACTAAAGGCCGAAATACTAAATGTCTTTTTCCAAAGCTCTTTCACAGAGGAAGACTGCACTGTAGTACCTTCTCTAGATTGTAGCACAGATGACAAAATGGTAGATATCGAAATAGGCGACAGAGGGATAGAGAAACAATTAAAATCGCTCAAAAGAGGAAAGGCCGCCGGACCTGATGGGATACCAGTTCGATTTTACACTGAGTACGCGAAGGAACTTGCCCCCCTTCTTGCAGCGGTGTACCGTAGGTCTCTAGAAGAGCGTAGCAATCCAAAGGATGGGAAAAGGGCACAGGTCATCTCCGTTTTCAAGAAGGGACGTCGAACAGTTGTGCAGAACTATAGACCTATATCTCTAACGTCGATCAGTTGTAGAAATTTGGAACACGTATTATGTTCGAGGATAATGACTTTTCTGGAGACTAGATATCTACTCCGCAGGAGTCAGCATGGGTTTCGAAAAAGACGATCGTGTGAAACCCAGCTCGCGCTATTCGTCCACGAGACTCAGAGGGCCACAGATACAGGTTCCCAAGTAGATGCCGTGTTTCTTGACTTCCGCAAGGCGTTCGATACAGTTCCGAACAGTCGTTTAATGAACAAAGTAAGAGCATATGGACTACCAGACCAATTATGTGATTGGATTGAAGAGTTCCTAGATAACAGAACGCAGCATGTCATTCTCGATGGAGGGAAGTCTTCCGAAGTAAGAGTGATTTCAGGTGTGCCGCAGGGGAGTGTCATAGGACCGTTGCTATTCACAATATACATAAATGACCTTGTGGATGACATCGGAATTTCACTGAGGCTTTTTGCGTATGATGATGTGGTGTATCGAGAGGTTGTAACAATGGAAAACTGTACTGAAATACAGGAGGATCTGCAGCGAATTGACGCATGGTGCAGGGAATGGCAATTGAATCTCAATATAGACAAGTGTAATCTGCTGCGAATACATAGAAAGATAGATCCCTTTTCATTTAGCTACAAAATAGCAGGTCAGCAACTGGAAGCAGTTAATTGCATAAATTACCTGGAAGTACGCATTAGGAGTGATTTAAAATGGAATGATCATATAAAGTTGATCGTCGGTAAAGCAGATACCAGACTGAGATTCATTGGAAGAATCCTAAGGAAATGCAATCCGAAAACAAAGGATGTAGGTTACAGTACGCTTGTTGACACACTGCTTGAATACTGCTCACCAGTGTGGGATCCGTTCCAGATAGGGTTGATAGAAGAGATAGAGAAGATCCAACGGAGAGCAGCGCGCTTCGTTACAGGATCATTTAGTAATCGCGAAAGCGTTACGGAGATGATAGATAAACTCCAGTGGAAGGCTGCAGCAGAGACGCTCAGTTGCTCGGTACGGGCTTTTGTTGAAGTTTCGGGAACATACCTTCACCGATGAGTCAAGCGTTATATTGCTCCCTCCTACGTATATCTCGCGAAGAGACCATGACGATAACATCAGAGAGATTAGAGCCCACACAGAAGCATACCGAGAGTCCTTCTTTCCACGAACAATACGAGACTGGAACAGAAGGGAGAACCGATAGAGGTACTCAAGGTACCCTCCGCCACACACCGTCAGGTGGCTTGCGGAGTATGGATGTAGATGTAGATGTAGATACAAACACCGTATACTTTACTGCTAGTGCAGCCATGATCTGGCACTCACCTCTGTTTGCATTAACACATACTAATAAAGCTGTGAGTAGTGGGAATCTGAAATTAGAGACAGAGCTGCCATCTCTCGAGTTATCGTGGAACAACCAACTAATGTGAAAAAAAAGCGCACCACGTAAAATGACTGTTGCTTACTAATTTTTACAGTTGAGTAAGCGCGCCCATGCTCGGGGGAGAAGGGGCCCGCGCACCCCCCATCCCCCTTCACCATCACCACCCTCACTACTCCCAATAGCTCTCAGGAATAAGAAAGGATGCAGTGGAGTCAGGTAGTTCAAGAAAACTATTTAAAAGTAGGTGTTAACGCAGGTTTTTAGTAGAGTTGAATCTGTACAGTTTTTTTACTACTTACAAGTCGCCATTCGTCTCCCAAAATATTAAAAATACTCCATATCCCGAGGTCTAACATTCCCCTACAAAATATCCTATGAGCGTCCTTGCAGCCGAGCTCTTCATTTTTAAACCCGTTCACGCAATGACAAGAAATACGACTTCGTTTTTTCTTTACGTGATAATTCATTAATTGCGGCACGCATTTTTAACAAATCTATCTCAGAGTTAATTCTTCATGTACTGTACAACGTGCGGTACTGTTCCTTCCAATGTTTCATCTCTGATTGTTCACACGTATTGTGCAGTTTCTCGATGTATTAATATGCCTTTCTGCAGAAGGGCGTTACTCTTTACAGTGTATATAAATGATGTAGTAGAAAGCGTCGCAAGTCTTTTAAGACTGTTCGCATATGAAGAGGTAAGCGCTTGTCTATAAAGAAGTAGCAGCGCTAGAAGACAGTACCGATCTGGCAGTTGACCTTGGAAGTAAATAAATCTAACATATTGTGCACATGTACAGCTACACTATTGAACACATAAAACAAATAGCTGGAGAAGCAGACACCAGACTGAGCACCACAAAAATAATCTTAAAGAAATGTAACTCATCCACGAATGAAGAGCCTACAAGGCGCTCTTTCGTCAGATTCTTGACTATTATTGACGCATCTGGGATCGTTACCAGACAGGACTGATAGAAGAGGTAGAGAAGATCCAATGAAGAGCGACAAGTTTCGTCACGACATCGTTTGGTCGACGTAAGAGCGTTACAGAGTTGCTCCACGAACTCCAGTGGCAAACGCTACACGAGAGACGCTGTGTGTCGCGGAGAGGCTTACTATTGAAATTTCAAGAGAGTACTTTCCGCGAAGAATCGGACAACATATCACTTCCTCAAAAACGTTTCAAATGGCTCTAAGCACTATGGAACTTAACACCTGAGGTCATCAGTCCCCTAGACTTAGAACTACTTAAACGTAACTAACCTAAGGACATCACACACATCCATGCCCGAGGCAGGATTCGAACCTGCGACCGTAGCAGCAGCGCGGTTTCGGACTGAAGCGTCTAGAACCGATATCACTTCCTCTCACACACATCTCGTGAAATGACCATAATGAAAAAAAAAGAAAAATGAGAAATTAGTGCTGATATATAGACTTACAGGCGACCATTCTTCCCACGCGCTATTTGCCAGTGGAACAGGGAATGATGGATGAGTTAGCAGCACCAGGAGTACCTTTCGGCACACACCGCCAGATGGCTTGCGGAGTGCTAAAGTAGATGTGGATGTAGAAATCAGAAGCTGATGTAGTCTTCTTCCATCTTTATGTATCAAATTTGCATTTTAAAAACTCTGCTTTCTGCAAAAACAATAACTTTGGATTTTTTAAAATCGTAAACATAAGAAAATGCAAAATAATGCTTTGACATCTATAAGCCATTTCTGTGGCTCTCGTTTCACATTAAAATATTATACGAATCTTTGCTTGGTCCACTGTTTAAGGCCTAATAACTATAAAATATCATTGTGTCGCATTGTGCAGGTTGGCCTGCATTTATGAGTTCCATGGTCATCCACAAAGCTCTCAAGTAGTAAACCCATACAACGAATAAAAGCAGGCCGACTATAAAATCAGACAAAATAACATGTTATAGTTTTAATGCTTGAAATAGACGATCAACCAAAATTTTGTATGCGTACAATATTTTACAGAAATAAAACTGCACTCCCTGAAGATGTCGAAACACGTACCAGCTTGGAGGGAATATGCAAAAGAAAAAAAACTATGTGTTTCGCAGAAGACGGAGTATATTTTTCTCAAAAAGTTTTAATTCATGGTTGAATGTGTGACACGGCTTTACGTGAATCTCCGTCAAGACGCGTTTGACGTATGCTCCTCTTATCTTAATTTAATTTTAATTTCATTCATCATAATAGATGTTTCTCGAAGGCCTGCAGCTGTGTCATTAATGGTTTAAATAATAAAACATTACACCTCTTACGCTTTTTCATGCATAACGCGACACGTACCAGAAATTTATTCACATTTTTAAGTACTGTGGAAATTCATTAGAAGATTTCAAACAGTAAGTTACACGTTATTATGGCAACTTTTATTGAATGCTATACTACAATATAAAGTGACCGAGCTACATGACTCTGTTTTTCAATATCGTTCGCCAAGTGTCTAAACAAAGGTCGAAACATTCTACCAATCGTTCATTTCCTCGATAGAAATTCGTTTTTGGGTCACGGAACCACTCGAGAATCGGTTGTGAACCTCGTCGTCGTTGCGAAATTTCTATCTCCCAGATATTCTTTCAGCTTGCCGAAAGAATGGAAATCGCATGGTGCAAAATCTGGACTGAGTGGTGGTTGCCTCCAAGTCTTCCATCGAAGACGTTGAAGCAAAGCTTGTGTCGTGCGCGCGCAAATGGCGTATTGCATCATCGCGCAGGAGAACAAAGCCATTGCTTAATGTTCCACGTTTCTTGTTCTTTACGGTCATAACTCTCGCGCCTTTCTGTGCTGGTGTGAATGATCGCGAACCCCCAGCGTGAGCAAAATATCCGATACTGCAGACGATGTCGGACGATGGAATGAGTACTGACTGACTTTGCGCATCTGCTTGAGCATTGCCCCAAGAGTAGTACTGTCCCGCATTCGGCAACTTTGAAGTACATTTTCAGTCGCCACGCCATTTAACACCCACATTCTGAAGACCCCGTTAGCCGCATCAGAACTCGGAACATGCACTGTCTTCCGACAATGAGCCACCCTTGTAGGACAATGGTCTCACACTTAACATGGGGCGTCATGTACAACCTATATTGTACGTGATAACTGCGTGAGGGTATATTGAATTTATCTTGACCTGCAGTCGTCCTTTTATACTCGTACTTTTTAGTTACTGCGCCTCCTGCGCTGCCCATTGATGTGAAAAGTGGCACTTTAAAACTGGAATAAATTCCTAAAGCGTGTCGAGCTACGCAAGAAAAATTGTAACCGGTGCTGTGTTTTATTATTGAAATCGTACCTTAACGGCTGAAAATGAAAACGTACATTCCATATAAAGCTTCATTATCATTAGCTGAAGTTTCTTTTTCTAACCGATTCTGTGACACCTTCAGCTGCCATTCTCTTTATTTGATGTACTATGTACAATTTCAGGCTCAGGTCATTTTCAAGTTTCTAAAACGAAAGAATTATAAATGGATTAAGTAGTATCACTTTGCTATGGATTTAAAATGGAAACAAGTCGTGTCCTAAGATATATTCCGTATTATAAACTTGAAATCGGTCTAAGGTCGAAATTTTACAATCACACATCCAATAAAAAGAATGACAGCTGAACGCATCAAGAAATCATTCAAAACATTCATCACAGCTGCAAACCGAATCGCTATGATGGTTATGTGTTTTCTTTGTTCGTAAGCCTTCCAAATCAAATGTATGTGCTATAGTATCCGTAATTTATTTAAAATTATTGAAAGTATTTAAAATCCGCCTTTGCAGCAACTGTATTGAAGGGCCAAAGAAGCTGGTACACGTACCTAATATAGTGTAGGGTCCCGCGAGCACGCAGAAGTGCCGGAACTCGACGTAGCATGAACTCGACTGATGTCTGAAGTAGTGCTGGAGGTAACTGTCACGATGAATCCTGCAGGGCTGTCCATAAATCCGTATCAGTACGACGGGGTAGAGATCTCTTCTTTAACAGCACGTTGCAAGACGTCCCAGATATGCTCAATAATTTTCATGTCTGGGGAGTTTGGTGGCCAGCGAAAGTGTTTAAACTCAGAAGAGTGTTCCTGGAGCCACTCTGTAGCATTTCTGAACGTTTGGGATGTCGCATTGTCCCGCTGGAATTGCCCAAGTCCGTTGGAATGGGCAATGGACACGAATGGATGCAGGTGATCAGTCAAGATGCTTACGTACGTGTCACCTGTCAGAGTCGTATCTGGACGTATCAGGGGTCCCATATCGCTCCAACTGCTCACGACCCATACCATCACAGAGCCTCCACCAGCTTGAACAGTCCCCTGCTGAAATGCTGGCTCCATGGATTCGTGAGGATGTCTCCATACCCCTACGCGTCGAACCACTCGATACAATTTGAGGCGAGACTCGTTTGACAAGGCAACATGTTTCCAGTCGTCAACAGTCGAATGTCGGTGTTGAAGGGCTAAGGCGAGGCGTAAAGCTTTGTGACGGGCAGTATCAAGGGTACACGAACGGGTCTTCGTCTCCGAAAGCTTATATCGACGACGTTTCGTTGAATTCGTTCGCTGACACTTGATGGCCGAGCATTGAAATCTGCAGCAATTTGGGGGAGGGTTGCACTTCTATCAGGTTTGAACGATTCTTTTCAGTCGTCGTTGCAGGAACTTTTTCCGACCGCAGCTCGTGCACCGAATATGACATGACGTTCAAACTCACTTAGGTCTTGATAACGTGGCGTTGTAGCAGCAGTAACCGATCCAACAACTGCGCCAGGCACTTGTTATCTTATATAGGCGTTTCCGACTGCAACGCCGTATTCTGCTTGTTTACGTATCTCTGTATTTGAATATACTTTCCTATACCAGTTTGTTTGGCGCTACAGTGGAGTGCAAACGTTCCTATTTGTATCACCGTGTAATCTTCTTTCCTTGTATCACCATGCGCGATTCGTTTTATTTATACAAAACATCGTCGATTGTATCAATTTTCCTTTATTTCCACTTACTTAGAAAACACGCACAGCTTTTGCCAGGTACACGCAAACAAGCAGCAGTGGTGCTATATTTAGTTATACATTAGCTGATTAAAAGTATCAGGTGAGTGATATGTAAACCAGAATAGATCGCCGGATGTGGCAACTGGCGGACCCGACAATATAAAAAGGGAGTGGAGTGTTATGTTGTCCGTAGAGAAACAGCAACAGCGGAATGGGTTGGTCAGGAGAGCTTAGTGACTTCGAACTCGTACTAGTCATTGGATATTACCGTAGTAATAAACCGGTCACAGACATTTCAACCGTTCTGAAGCAGCCGCATACTGTTGGTGACCTCATTGTGAAGTAAAACGCTAAACAAAGACGAGGCAGCCCTCACATACTGATGGACGGTCACCGACGAGCATTGCGGAGGATGGTTGTAAAAGGTCGCATTAAATCATCGGAGGGAAGCTAGCACAGCGAATGTCAGTACGGAGTTAAAAATGAGAGGGAGCAGCTCCTCATAAACCACATAGTTCAGCAGTCAGTGCTACGCGACGCTGTAGGTGCTGTAAAAAGCGACGCCACTGGACAGTGGGTGGTTAGAAACGCGTGATTTGGAATGATGAACCATGCTACATCCTGTGGCACTCTAATGAAACGTTTGAGTTCAGCAAATTCCTGGAAAACGTTACCTAGCATCATGTGTATTGCCAACAATGAAGTACGGAGTAGGTTGAGTCACGGTATAGGTGTGTTTTTTGTGTGATTAGGTTGTGGCCCCCTTATTTCAATCAAGAAAACACTAAATGTGGAAGGATACGAGCACATTTACAGGATTCTGCACTGCATATATTATACGAAAAGTTCGGAGACGATGATTGTTTGTGTCTGTCTAACATTGTGTGCTGTCACAAAGCAGCATCTGTAAGGCAATGGCTAGTAGATAATAATATTCTACATCTACATCCATACTCCGCAAGCCACTTGGTGTGTGGCGGCGTGTACGTTGAGTGCCTCTATCGGTTCTCCCTTCTATTCCAGTCTCGTATTGTTCGCGGAAAGAAAGTTTGTCGGTATGCCTCTGTGTGGGCTCTAATCTCTCTGATTTTATCCTCATGATCTCTTCGCGAGATATACGTAGGAGGGAGTAATATAACGCTCGACTCATCGGTGAAGGTATGTTCCCGAAACTTCAACAAAAGCCCGTACCGAGCTACTGAGCGTCTCTCTTGAAGAGTCTTCCACTGGAGTTTACCTATCATCTCCGTAACGCTTTCGCGATTACTAAATGATCCTGTAACGAAGCACGTTGCTCTCCGTTGGATCTTCTCTATCTCTTCTATCAACCCTATCTGCTACGGATCCCACACCGGTGATCAATATTCAAGCAGTGGGCGAACAAGTGTACCGTAACCTACTTCCTTTGTTTTCGGATTGCATTTCCTTGGGATTCTTGCACTGAATCTAAGTCTGGCATCTGCTGTACCGACGATCAACTTTATATGATCATTCCATTTGAAATCACTTCTAACGCCTACTCCCAGATAAAAAAAATGGTTCAAATGGCTCTGAGCACTATGGGACTTAACATCTATGGTTATCAGTCCCCTAGAACTTAGAACTACTTAAACCTAACTAACCTAAGGACAGCACACAACACCCAGCCATCACGAGGCAGAGAAAATCCCTGACCCCGCCGGGAATCGAACCCGGGAACCCGGGCGTGGGAAGCGAGAACGTTACCGCACGACCACGAGATGCGGGCCCAGATAGTTTACGGAATTAACTGCTTCCAGTTGCTGACCTGCTATATTGTAGCTATCTTTCTTTCTTTCTTTCTTTCTTTCGCAGCACATTACACTTGTCTACACTGAGATTCGATAGCCATTCCCTGGAACATGCGTCAATTCACTGCAGATCCTCCTGCATTTCAGCACAATTTTCCATTGTTACAACCTCTCGATATACTACAGCATCTTACGCAAAAAGCCTCAGTGAACTTTCGATGTTATCCACAAGGTCATTTATGTATATTTTGAATAGCAACGGTCCCACGACACTCCCCTGCGGCACACCTGAAATCACTCTTACTTCGGAAGACTTCTCTCCATTGAGAATGACATGCTGCGTTCTGTTATCTAGGAACTTTTCAATCCAATCACACAATTGGTTTGATAGTCCGTATGCTCTTACTTTGTTCATTAAACGACTGTGGGGAACTGTATCGAACGCTTTTCCGAAGTCAAGAAACACGGCATCTACCGGGGAACCCGTGTCTGTGGCCCTCTGAGTCTCGTGGACGAATAGCGCGAGCTGGGTTTCACACGATCGTTTGTTTCGAAACCCATGCTGATTCCTACATAGTAGATTTCTAGTCTCCAGAAAAGTCATTACACTCGAACATAATACGTGTTCCAAAATTCTACAACTGATCAACGTTAGATATGTACGCCTATAGTTCTGCACATTTGTTCAACGTCCCTTCTTGAAAACGGGGATGACCTGTGCCCTTTTCCAATCCTATGGGACGCTACGCTCTTCTAGAGACTTACGGTACACCTCTGCAAGAAGGGGGGGGGGGGGGGCAAGTTCCTTCGCGTACTCAGTGTAAAATCGAACTGGTATCCCATCAGGTCCAGCGGCCTTTCCTCTTTTGAGCTATTTTAATTGTCATCTATTTCGATATCTATCATTTTGTCATCTGTGCAGCAATCTAGAGAAGGAACTACAGTGCAGTCTTCCTGACATGGTCTGGACTGCCGAGATTTCCGGCTCAGTGGAACCCCTTTCTGATGCGTTAGAACGTCGACTTCGCTCCGGACCACCAGCGTCTAACAGCACTATCTTCTCTTTTTTCGGATCTTGAAGAAGAATGGATTGCCATTCCTCCAAAGACATATGGGCACCTCAGTCAGCGTGTCCACAGCGGAGTTCAAGTATCCCTAGAGTTGAAGGGTAGACACGTCCAATGTTAATGTGTTCTAAAAGGAGTCCAGATACTTTTGATCAGGTTGTGCAGTTCATCTCATGAAATGTGTTGTGCTGTAAACCATGAGTACCTGGCAGATGTGCAAGCTGATGATACATTCAGATGAAAGCGGAAATCAGGGAAAAAATTATACCTTGACGATGTTTTACATCAATAAAATGATATACGTTTTGTGATATAACTGTTGTGGCATAACAAGCTAGTTACGCCACACTGAGAAGGGAGCCGAAAGGCACGCGTACACACACGCCGACTGGCGTCAAGTCTGGAACAGGATAACTATTGAATGGTAGCAAGAAAAGTACGTAGCTGCTTTATACTTAACTTTTAATCTTTGTTGGTTTACAACGTTCTTCTTGACACATTTATACGATAACTCTCAAAGTAGGTAAGGCTAATGGCGCCTTGCTAGGTCGTAGCCATGGACTTAGCAGAAGGCTATTCTAGCTGTCTCTCGGCAAATGAGAGGAAGGCTAATCTAACTGTCTCTCGGCAAATGAGAGGAAAGCTTCGTCCGTATTGTCGCTAGCAATGTCGTCCGTACAACTGGGGCGAGTGCTTGTTCGTATCTCGAGACCTGCCTTGTGGTGGCGCTAGGTCTGCGATCACACAGTGGCGACACGCGGGTCCGACAGGTACTAAATGGACCGCGGCCGATTTAAGCTACCACCTAGCAAGTGTGGTGTCTGGCGGTGACACCACAATAACTACGCCTTTTTAGTAGTTGCAAAGATGGATTTTAAATACTTTCAACAAAGAATTGATTTTCTAGTGCTCCACGTTAATCAAACCCATGCTGCAGATCAGGCGGGCACGTGACTTGCTTATTACCAATCTAATACGAATTAATGCCATTAATATCTTCACCACCTCTGTTCCCAGCCGAGCATTTCTCATCTTGTTCTCGTAATACTGCATACCGCGCCCTTCGACGCCTAACCTCAAAATGATTGTTACCGACAGCAGGAGTTAGTCTTCACTTTAAATCTCCGAAATGTTTTCTAATGTCTTCCACCCATCCTCTGTTCGGTCATATTATATGAAATATATGGAATCTGATGGAAGCTGTAGGAAAGCATATCGCCGTAGGAGAATCAAAACGGCGGAACTTCGTGTAGATTGCCACGTAAATGTAACAGCGCGCGCAGCCGCTGCACGCCGTTACTGCTGCTTACGTATCTCTACGTGTTGGAAAGCAGTTCTTGTGTCAAGGCTTCACTTGGTGGACGTGGACAACGTTTTACATTACATCCAGAACAAAATCGTCGTTGACTTGAAAGTAGCGAAAGCTGAGTCTTGTTTTCGAGAGGCACTGCTATGTGCAATAGGCTTGTGGCGTTTTATCTCCCTATAGACAATAACAACATCGTCCGCGAACAGTTTCCCGGAGCTTCCATCGCTTCCAGGCCTACAGTACTTCATTCTTTGCATTTACACAGAATCTACATTTTTTATGTAAAGGCTTATCTAATGGCTGTTTAAAAGGCTTATGTGAAGGCTATTTCCACAAGGCTTTCGACACTGTTCCTCACAAGCGTCTTCTATCCAAACTGCGTGCCTACAGAGTATCGCCACAGTTGTGCGACTGGATTCGTGATTTCCTGTCAGAAAGGTCACAGTTCGTAGTTCGGGTAAAACAGGAGTAATATCCGGCGTTCCCCAAGGAAGTGTTATAGGTCTTTATTGTTCCTGATCTATATTAACGACATAGGAGACAATGTGAATAGACCTCTTAGATTGTTTGCAGATGATTCTGTCAATTACCGTCTTGTAAAGTCATCGGATGACCAAACCGAATTGCAAAATGATTTAAGTAAGATATCTGTATGGTGCGAAAAGTGGCAATTGATCCTGGATAAAGAAAAGTGTGAAGTTATTAGCGTGAGTACTAAAAGACATCCGCTAAATTTCGATTACGCGGTAAGTCACACAAATCTTAAGGCTGTAAATTCAACTAAATACTTTGGGATTACAATTACAAATACCTAAATTGGAACGATCACATAGATAATGTTGTGGGTAGAGCAAATCAAAGACTGCGATTCATTGGCAGAACACTTAGAAGGTGCAACAGGTCTACTAAAGAGACTGCTTACACCACGCTTGCCGGCCGCGGTGGTCTCGCGGTTCTGGCGCTGCAGTCCGGAACCGCGGGACTGCTACGGTCGCAGGTTCGAATCCTGCCTCGGGCATGGGTGTGTGTGATGTCCTTAGGTTAGTTAGGTTTAAGTAGTTCTAAGTTCTAGGGGACTTATGACCTAAGATGTTGAGTCCCACAGTGCTCAGAGCCATTTGAACCATTTGAAAACCACGCTTTTCCGCCCTGTTCTGGAGTATTGCTGTGCGGTGTGGGATCCGCATCCGGTGGGACTAATGGATGACATCAAAAAAGTACAAAGAAGGGCAGCTCGTTTTCTATTATCGCAAAATACGGGATATAGTGCCACAGGCATGATGCATGAATAGCAGTGACAATTATTAAAACAAAGGCATTTTTCGTTGCGACGGAACCTTCTCATGAAATTTCATTCACCAGTTTTCTCCTCCGATTGCGAAAACATTCTGTTGGCACCCACCTACATAGGGAGAAATGATCATCACGATAAAATGAGAGAAATCAGGGCTCGCACAGAGAAATTTGTGTGTGCCCTTTTTCCCGCGCGCCGTTCGAGAGTGGAACAGTAGAGAGACAGCTGGAAGGTGGTTCATTGAACCCTCTGCCAGGCACTTTATTGTGAATAGCAGAGTAATCACGTAGATGTCAATGTGAAAAATTTGAAATTTTGTCGATGCCATGGTAACACCTGGTGCGCACTCAAGTATTCCAGCAGCGAATAATTCAGAACATCGGAGAAATCAGTGACGTGTATAAACCTCCAGTAATATCTCAGTTTAGCCGGTGAGTCCGCAGATGGTGGTATAAGGGGCGTACAGTATAACTGGCCATGTTTTCCCACCCTAGTTTTACGATAATTAAGACAGTCCGGCCTTGAAGTTAGTGAGCCGCCCTGTAGGATATATTCGTACCTGTTATGTGAAGATGCTCTCGAGTTTATGTCTCCTAGAAGAGATTCTGAAAGTGCAATAATATTGCCTATGTTTTACATAGTATAGCGCGAAGTAGTTATGGGTGCAAATAATTTTTACACATGATGTTATTATGGTGCGTTTACTTAATGGACACCGTAAAATAAACTCGTTCACACGGATTATAAGCTAACTAGTAACAGTACGAGAGCATGTTCTACGGCATGGCTAGATCGAAAGGCATCCTATCGACGATTGCCGACTATGACGCACAGATTGTAACTTCAGCATAACAAGCAGTATAGTTCGTATAAGATCGTTCATCTTCGGTTATACCGAAGTTATTTATTTATTAATATTAGCGTTTCCTGGAATTGTAAAACTACTGAGAGATAGTGTTTATAACCCGTACACTTTTCCTAATGTCTGAGTGGCAAGAGGCAACTTTTGTTAGCAAATAGTTATTAATAATAGTTAGTTGATTCACCCCACAATAAATGTACTTTCCCTCCGTATCTCTTTGCTGACGCCACCAGCGATTTCTGCGTCGGCAGCTCATCCCACTGGCTTTGAAATCGCCAGATGGCCAACCGCCACTGCTAGCCAGTGCGGGAACCCAACGCTCGCTCCTTACTACTTACGGCTTACGTACTGCAGCGCTGATACGGTCACTTCACGAGTGTGAAATAGCAAAACTGAAAATAAAGTAACATGCGCTCTTATCTGCAAATAAGCGATACCTTAAACGTAGTATTGTTTCTCCGACAAATATTCTTCAGTACCTCAAGAAATGAGTACAGATGTATAATGAGAGTACTGTTGTCAGTTTATAGACAGACAGTCTTGAAAGAAATTAGAACAGAATAGGATCATAATACAGTGGTATGAAAACTTGAGGGCGAAAGTATCTTTCACTTAATGTGTCATTACCATGTAACATAGCTGGATGGAACTTGGACTATACATAGAAAGAACTGCTGCAGTGTAGTACAAAGATAACTGAAAGAAATTCGCAACGAGACGAACAGAAATAATACTTTTATTCAAAGACAATAATGACACCGAAATCACTGCCATCCATGACGGATACCTGGCCATTGCAAAAGGCGGGACATGGTTCTTAACGGGTAGTGTGTTACCAGAGACGGCAGTGCGTGCACTACAACGCGCCGCTATGCTGGTCACAAGTTTGGTGATTAGTTTTTGTGGTAGGGAGTTCCATTCCTCAATCAGCGCGGTTGACAACTGCTCGATGGTCGTTGGTACGTGTGGACGTGCTGCAACATGTCCCTTAATGCATCCCACACTTCCTCGATAGGATTTAAGTCAGGGCAAAGGCAGGCCATAACATTATGCCTATCCGCATCTTAACACCTCGACAACCAAATGATCGTGATCGAAAATGGTGGACGCACCCTCAAGTGGCGAGAGGTGTGAACGCCTAACGCACCCAGGAACATTGTCATGTTTAACAAACAGAATGCTAAAAGTCGAGTTGAATAATTCAAACAATGTTGGAAAGATAGAAAATTTTAGTGGCTGGGGGAAAATGACAAATGGACTCCCAAAGCGTTCAGTTTTAAATGCACTCCTATTCCTTATGTATGTGAATGAACTTCCTCTTAGCAAACAGTACTGGAATGTTTTGCAGACGATACTAGTTTTATAGTAAATTCCATTAGAGAAAAGGCAGCAGAATAGATTGTTAACAACGTTTTTGAAAGGGTTAATAAGAGGTTCTCTGAAAATGAACTCTCCCTAAATTTTGAGAACACACACTGTATTCAGTTCTGTAGAACAAACAGAGTATACTAACAACTGATGTAGCACATGAACAGGAGTCAATAAATAACGTAGATTGTTCCAAATTTTCTGGTGCACATACTGATCAAGGTTTCAACTGGAAGAAACATATTACTGACTTTCTTCTGCTACTTTTGCTCTACGTATAGTTGCAAGTCTCGGAAACAAACGAATCAATCTCTGAGATATTTCGCATGTTTCTACTCAATTACGTCTTTCTGAATATTTTTCTGCGGTAATTCATCACTTAGAAAGTACTGATAGCACTAAAGAGAGCAGTAGATATGATATCCGGTGTTCACCTGGGTCATTATGTGTGTACCTTTTTTAAGAAGTTAAAATGCTTAACTGCACCATCAAAATACAAGTATTCGCTAGTGAAATTCCTCATAAGCAGTCCATCGAAATTCGAGATGAATAGTGATGTCCAAACCTGCAACACTAGGGAAAAAACGACATTTCTTACCCATTATTAAAACTGTCAGTGGCTTAGAAAGAAATGCAGCATCAAAAATTTTTTGATCGATTGGCCAATAATGTGAAATGTCTGTTTGAAGGAATACACCGCCATCTGACAGTATATTTCTGTATATTTCCTCTGTACAATCTACATTTCTGCTTTCACGCCATTATCGTATTTTACTGTGCAGTGTGCAGGATGGCACATTATTTCACTCCACCATCGCGTTCAATGTTCTTAGACCATTTTGCTGTTGCAGGACGACATCCACACAGTTCAATACATTTGTTTAATATGATATAAATGCTATAAAATTAACTTATTGTAGGAGTTCAGTACATTATCGTATAAGCAAACCACGCGTGGCAAAGTCAGCCCAAAGCAGGTAAGCACAAGACCAGCACATGCCTTTAAATCTGCTGAACTACTGAATAGTTACGTCCTAAAGGTTTGTGCTAGTCTCGTGTTTACCGTGTTTACCTGCTTTGGGCTGACTTTCCCAGACATGATGTGCTTATACGATAATGTGCTGCAACCCTACCGAACATTGATTTTGAACCATTTGTATCATATTAAGCAAACGTATTGAACCATGCATATGCCATCCTGCACAGCACACAGTAAAATGATGATAATGGTCTAAGAACGTTATGCTCGATAATGACGTGAAATAAAATGTCATGCTGCACAGTACACAGCAAAATACATCAATGGTCTAAGATCACTGTACTGCGTAACTGTGTGATAGCTGGAATTTAGATCGTACACAGGAAACATGTAGAAATATACAGTCAAATGTCGGTGTATTCCTTCAAAAATAGTGTATAACTGTAGATCAGCAGCATAGCAAACATTTTACAAGTTTTAAATCTAACCTAAAGTCATTACTCTTGAACAACTCCCTCTATCCCATGGACGAATTTCTATTTGAAAACTGGTAGCCTGTTACACATAGATAAAAAAAAACTATTTTTAAGTGTAGTTGCATAGATAGGACTAAAAAATAATGCATTTGTTAACGGTAACATCATGTATACATATCCTGTAAACTGCCTCGTTCTACATCATTTCGATAGAAGAATCGTTCATATGGTCTATGAAACATGTAACTAACTAAGCGCAAGAGACACAGGGGTCTCTACCAACGCCACGTAAGTGGCGTTCTCTCTATGCAGAGACAGACAACGAAGGTGACTGCGAGCTGGTGGCGTTCTCTCTATGCAGAGACAGACAACGAAGGTGACTGCGAGCTGGTGGCGTTTTCTCTATGCAGAGACAGACAACGAAGGTGACTGCGAGCTGGTGGCGTTCTCTCTATGCAGAGACAGACAACGAAGGTGACTGCGAGCTGGTGGCGTTCTCTCTATGCAGAGACAGACAACGAAGGGGTCTGCGAGCTGGTGGCGTTCTCTCTATGCAGAGACAGACAACGAAGGTGACTGCGAGCTGGTAGCACGCTTGAGAGGCGGGCGAGTGCACATTCACTGTGGCCCGGTGCAGTGTGAGCGCCGCGACAGGTGTGCCTCGTGCAGCGGCAGGAAGAGGCCCGGCTTTCCAGCTGACGCCGCGCCACCAGCAGACTCCGTAACGAAGGCCGCCCGCGGGGCAACGACACTCTGCAGTACAGCGCGCCGCCAAAGAACGTCTTCATAGCAGCAACGACAGCCTGCAATCCCTTCTGCCCGTAGTCTATTGCATTCATACTCTGCAAAGTACTGTGAAGCGTGCATCAGAGGGAACGTTCCATAGTAACACGTACTCCCTTTCCATTAGTGTACTGAGCGAAGGAAGAATGATTGCTTAAGAGCCATTGTGCTCGCTAAGGTTAGACTAATCTTGTCTTCAGGGCCCCTTCCGGGACCACACGTCAGTGGCTGTAGTATATTTCTAGGTTCCTCTCAGTTAACTGTAGTCCATCTTCAAGCGTTTTGCCGCGCGGGATAGCCGTGCGATCCGAGGCGTCTTGTCACGGTTCGCGTGACTCCCCACGTCGGAGGTTCTCCCTCGGGCATGGATGTGTGTGTTGTCCTTACCGTAAGTTACTTTAACTTAGATTAAGTAGTGCTCAGCCCTAGGGACCGATGACCTCAGCAGTTGGATCCCATAGTCCTTACCACAAATTACCAATTTTAATGCGTTTTCCAAGTGACGATGTAGGGAGCATCAGTGAATACCGAGAGGCGAATGAAGGGGCAGTCAAATGAAAACGAGACAGATGGGAAAAAAATAAGTAGCTCGAACAGTCCACGGATATACTGCCGGTTCATAGTGTCCAACGGGCACAATATTTCGGCGATCAGAATGTCGCCATCGTCAGGTGCGCTGACGAACTGAGCTCCTGAGGGCGGGCGGCCGCGGGTATACTGCCGGTTTATAGTGTGTGTCCAACGGGAACAATATTTCGGCGATCAGACAAGTCGCCATCGTCAGCGCACCTGACGATGGCGACATGTCTGATCGCCGAAATATTGTGCCTGTTGGACAGTATGAACCGGCAGTATACCCGTGGACTGTTCGAGCAGCAAATACGCCGGGAGAAATTGAAGAATCACAAAAAATAAGTAAGCTGTTTATTACGTATTGACAAAACGGTAATTTTTTTCTTGCAAAAACGCGGTTGCCAATGGAATCATGATTATACCCAGGCGTGCAGCTCCTCATCTGAACCAAATGGACGGTCACGAAAGACTTTCTGCAGTGCTCCAAAAATACGGAATTCCAATGAGAAGAGGGTGGGACTGTCCACATGTTGCCTAGGCTGTTTCGACTACGCTGTAGAAGTTTTCCTGGGAAACCCTTACACGTGATCAACCCGATTTCCATATTTGGTGCCTTGAAGGAGGACATTCGTGGCCGTACATTTGCTTGAGACGAAGATGCGCGCCTGGATACAATCATGATTCCATAGGCAACGCCAAAAATTTTTCCACGAGGGAATTGACCATATTGCCTCACATTGGGATAAATGTACACTACTGTCCATTAAAATTGCTACTCCAAGAAGAAATGCAGATGATAAATGGGTATTCATTGGACAAATATATTATACTAGAACTGACATGTGATTACATTTTCACGCAATTTGGATGCATAGATCCTGAGAAATCAATACCCAGAACAACCACCTCTGGCCGTAATGACGACCTTGATACCCCTGGGCATTGAGACACACACCTTGCATGGCGTGTACAGGTAGAGCTGCCCATGCAGATTCGACACGATTCCACAGTTCATCAAGAGTAGTGACTGGCGTATTGTGACGAGCCAGTTGCTCGGCCACCATTGACCAGAAGTTTTCAATTGGTGCGAGATCTGGAGAATGTGCTGGCTAGGGCAGCAGTCGAACATTTTCTGTATCCAAAAAGGCCCGTTCAGGACCTGCAACATGCGGTCGTACATTATCCTGCTGAAATGTAGGGTTTCGCAGGGATCGAATGAAGGGTAGAGCCACGGGTCGTAACACATCAGAAATGTAACGTCCACTGTTCAAAGTGCCGTCAATGCGAACCAGAGGTGGCCGAGGCGTGTAACCAATGGCACCCCATACCATCACGCCGGGTGATACTCCAGTATGGCGATGACGAATACACGATCCAATGTGCGTTCGCCGCGATGTCGCCAAACACGGATGCGACCATCATGATGCTGTAAACATAACCTGGATTCATCAGAAAAAAATGACGTTTTACCATTCGTGCACCCACGTTCGTCGTTGAATACACCATCGCAGGCGCTCCTGTCTGTGTTGCAGCGTCAAGGGTAACCGCAGCTTTGGTCTCCAAGCTGATAGTCCATGCTGCTGCAAACGTCGTCGAACTGTTCGTGCAGATGGTTGTCGTCCTGCGAACGTCCCCATCTGTTGACTCAGGGCTCGAGACGTGGCTGCACATCCGTTACAGCCAAGCGGATAAGATGCCTGTCATCTCGACTCCTACTGATACGAGGCCGTTGGGATCCAGCACGGCGTTCCGTATTACCCTCCTGAACCCACCGATTCCATATTCTGCTAGCAGTCATTGGATTTCGACCAACGCGAGCAGCAATGTCGCGATACGATAAACCGCAATCGCGACAGGATACAATCCGACCTTTATCAAAGTCGGAAACGTGATGGTACGCATTTCTCCTCCTTACACGAGGCATCACAACAACGTTTCACCAGGCAACGGCGGTCGACCGCTGCTTGTGTATGAGAAATCGGTTGGAAACATTCCTCGTTTCAGCACGTTGTGGGTGTCGCCACCGGCGCCAACCTTGTCTGAATGCTCTGAAAAGCTAATCATTTGCATATTACAGCATCTTCTTCCTGTCGGTTAAATTTCGCGTCTGTAGGACGTCATCTTCGTGATGTAAGAATTTTAATGGCCAGTAGTGTATTAAGAGTTGTGGCGATTACTTTTGCTGGCCAGGGTGGCCGAGCGGGTCTAGGCGCTACAGTGTGGAACCGGGCGACCGCTACGGTCGCAGGTTCGAATAGTGCCTCGGGCATGGATGTGTGTGATGTCCTTAGGTTAGTTAGGTTTAATTAGTTCAGAGTCCTAGGGACTGATGACCTTAGAAGTTAAGTCCCATAGTGCTCAGAGCCATTTGAACCGTTTGCGTCGTTTTGGTATGAGCGTCACTCATTCACCTGTGACCGTGCTGCCCTACTTTGTCTTATTTTGTGATTACTGAGAGGCGAACTGATATAAGTTCAGAATGGCCTTCCTGTGGCTTCACTACAGTCACTAGAAAACACAAATCCGTATCCTTATACACTTGCTGGCAGAGTTGTGATAGCGTTGGCGCGTACGCATTGTTCGCGGGAGTCGGAAGTCTGTTCGCACCCCGCTGGCTGACACGGGCTGTGTCACGGCGAGTAGGCAGTACACCGACGTTACTCCGACAGAAACTCCCTGCAAATGGGCAGGACCCGACCTCGACCAGAACTGCCCTCCTGGCCTCTGGCTACGCTATTTGAGGGCAGAGGCGCGGCGGTGGCGTCTCGGAGCTATCGGAGCTACGGGACACACGGCTTCTTCCTAGCATCCTATTGGGGTCTCGTGATAACGCTCTGCTGTGCAGTACCTATGCGGTAGTCGATACTTGTTGCGCCACCGTCAATATCCGACGACACTCTAACTACAAATATCGTTAAACATCTTCAACATTTCGCGACCTTGTCAGCAACTGTATAACTACTCAAATGGTTCAAATGGCTCTGAGCACTATGGGACTTAACTTCTGAGGTCATCAGCCCCCTAGAACTTAGAACTACTTAAACCTAACTAATCTAAGGATATCACACACATCCATGCCCGAGGCAGGATTCGAACCTGCGACCGTAGCGGTCGCGCGGTTCCAGACTGTAGCGCCTAGAACCGCTCGGTCACTCCTGCCGGCTGTATAACTACTAATTTTAATTTTAATAATGAACAGCCTCAGCCGCGCGGGATTATCCGAACGGTCTAGGGCGAAACAGTCATGGACTGAGCGGCTGGTCCCGGTGGAGGTTCGAGTCCTCTCTCGGGCATAGGTGTGTGTGTTTGTTCTTAGGATAATTTAGGTTAAGTAATGTGTAAGCTTAGGGACTGAGGACCTTAGCAATTAAGTCCCATAAGATTTCACACAGATTTGAACATTTGAACAGCCTCAGTTGCACCGTTTACCTAGAAATTTACCTAGGTTTCAGTCGGGATAGCCCAACCTTCTTCAGAACAACAGTATCTAGCGTTTGTCCAAAGTGGACATCGTCAAGCTAAAACTACAAATCCATAAATTATCGTCAGAATGTAAAACTTTTCTGGCACTGCCTCGGCCGCACTGCGCGACCTCTACAACACAATACATGCACGTCTGCACGCTTGCATTCAACTTTCTGGTAGTTATACCGGTTATTAATGTTCCAGCGTTTCCAATTTGCAACGGCTTATCTCGTGTTTACGATCTTGCAATGCAAATCATTTAAGTACGTTGCCTAGACAAATGTACTCCGAAAATTGCGCTACTCCACATTATTTATTTTTTGGTGTGGCGATTTTTTCCCATCAGAGTACACATAGAGAGAAGATTTAATAAAATATTTTTTATTTACTCACTAAAACATAAGAACAACTTTCAATTTATGTTTGTATGCAGCAATATTTTTCTAATATGTTTCTGAAGGATGATGAATGCAATGTGATTTATAATGGCAAAAAGATATTTTTTCTGTTATATAATTACAATTTAACAATTTTCAGATTTTTTTTTGTTGTAATGTGAAATCTTGCTTCTTCTAAACTTCGTGATCCTAGGCCGACAGGAAGCACCCTATAAGTGTTGATGAGGAGTTTACGAGTATCGAATATGTGACAAAAACGGCCGTGTCTTTGATCGCATGGATTTAGAAGCTTCAAAGTTTTATACAGCCAAGGGAGCGTAGAACTTAGTATGTGACATAAATTTCAACTGGATACGTCTACCAGTTTCTAAATAAAAATCGGACAGACAGACAGACCACAAAGCAATCCTATAATGGTTCCTTTTCTACCGACTGTAATACGGAAACCTAAAGAGAACGCATCCACGAAGCCATATTTCTTCTTTTCCTGTTAACTTTTTTTGCTTATCGAATGCAAACAATGGAGAGCCGCAATCACTTCCACTTTCTCGCTTTCTTCCATTTCGTGGCTATAGCGCGCCTCTTGTAAACACTCCTGGCCTGGAAAATATTGTCGCAAACATTGCCAGCCAAGAATATCCGGCAGTGAAACTGTAACGCACACGTGACGCTTATTCGTGTGACCGCCATGTTGTCGGATAACAATTTAGAGCTATATTTTCTGGGGAGCGCCATCTTTACGATCGGTGGTGATGTTGTGGATGGTAGTTTTGCAGATCGCTTCTGTTGATCTTTGTGTAGACGAATGTGATCTCTTCTTTCTACTGGGCACAATTTTATGTTCATAAGATGTGCGCTGTATTATGATTGAAAAAGGCGCCACCTCCACCTATTGGAGGGCGTACTAACGTGGACTCTGAAACACTGTGCAGTTCGGTATTTCACACGTTAAAAAATATTGCCATAGGTGAAAAAACTGGTAACTGACAAATACAAATCCTAGAACTTACCGGGGATCGAACGGTGATCTGTAGATCCAGCATCTCACACATGACCTCTATATCAACGAGTCACATGATTTGGTAACACAAAGATACCGATTCAGGTTATCAACTTCAAAATGTGTAACTTGTACAATCGTTTTAATAATACAGATTATGAGTGTATTTCCATCAATTCTCTAGAACGTAAGCTCTTGTCTCTCATTTAAAATTTAGATCTTGTGGCATGACACAGCTCCAAACCCATCAACTTACTTGTATGGAAATGGATATTTTTAAGTCTTATTCTCTCCTGGATAAATTTCAGCGGAAGACCCTCCATTCCCTAAACACACTTTTGTATGAAGCCATCACACCGTCATATTGTTGCTGAGTACAGGTACCTACCTTTAGCACCTCCAAAGCTGGATAACGCGTAAAAGAACGTC
Organism: Schistocerca piceifrons; assembly: GCF_021461385.2. NCBI lineage: Eukaryota > Metazoa > Arthropoda > Insecta > Orthoptera > Acrididae > Schistocerca > Schistocerca piceifrons. The sequence continues at coordinate 499,882,742 of NC_060138.1, read as the reverse complement.
CGGCCAGGGCGATGAATCTGCCAAGAACAGAATGGCTGCCCACTAATTTACTTCAGTTTGGAGAATTTGTATCTTCCCATGATTAACTACCAACCTATCACTTTAAACATTTCACGCAAATGTCAAAGCGAACGCGTGCTTCTGGTAATTGATGAATTTAATACGACAGCCTCATTGGGAGATGGTCTGGTGCTGATAACGTATTCGGAGGATAACCTATAAAGGAATTTAGCACAACAAATCATAAGAATGTAGGATTTTGTGGCAACGAAAGTAAAATGTGTCCTCTTAAAGACATTCCTGATCTTACATATTTGGCCCAGTTTTCTGTGAATAATAAACAGTATCAGGTAAGAAAGCAGATAACTTGAATCCTCATGCAAAGTTCTGCAGACACAAAGGTAACTAATTAGATAGCAGTACAGATATGAAATTAGGAAAAAATGGCACGTTCTTCGGTTATGTAAGTGCTGTAGTTAATCTTATCTTCGATGTGGTCTGTATCCTTTCTTGTGTCACGCACAGGGTGATTCAAAGGAACGGCAAATTTTGAAAGTTCTGTTGGTAGCCGTGGGCGATTGGTAGCACTGAATAACATACGCCAGTCTCGACGACATTTGCCATTTTGTTACTATGGATGCTTGGTGTGGTATGCAACGTGCATTTGTGATCAAAGCATTTTACAAGAACAATGGCAGTGTTGAGGGGGCACGTAGTGAAATCCGCCAGCATTTTAATTTAGGACGCCACGATCATATTCCATCAGCAAGTAATACATGGATACGTAATTTCGAGTAAACTGGTTCGGTAATAAAAAAGGAACTTCCAGGCCGTGTGCGAACCGTTCGTACACCAGACAATATCCTATCTGTTCAACATGCTGTCATAAGAAGTTCGCGTCACTCAACATCTTTACAGTTGCGTAGGTCAAGCGTTCGAAGAATATTAGTGCAAGAATTGCAATGCCATACACACAAGTTGCAGATCGTCTTGTAATTGAAATCCGAAGATCATGTTATGCTACCACAGTTCTGCGAATTAATGCTTCAAAAGGTAAACGAGGATGAGGATTTTATTAACGAACTGTGAATGTCAGACGGAGCCTATTTCCACCTTCGTGGATTTGTTAGCAAACAAAATTTTAGATATTTGATACAAGTAATACCTACGGAGCTACACCAGTGTCCATTGCACAGCAATGAAGTTACCGTGTGATGTGCTATGTCATCATACGCTGTGGTATCCACCTTTTTTTTTCTTTTCTTTTCTTTTTGTGGGGTTACCTTAAAAGCAAAGTGTTCCTTAGTCAACCTACGACAACGGAAGAATTAAAAGCCAAGATCTGAGAAACGATCGTCGAAATTTCAGTTGAGATGTTACGTCAAACCATGAACTATGTAACAAAGAGACCGCAGAATTTTGGAGTAGAGAAGCAGCTCACCTGCAAGATATCATCTTCAAAAAATAAATTGTACTGCATGTGTTCTAAAAGGGCATTATGTTTGTTATTAAATAAATATTTAAAAAAATTGTTTTCAAATATTTAATTTTCCAGATTTTTCCGTTTCTCTGAATCATTCTGTATTTTATATCTTCCCCACAGTAGATATACATTTCTGGCCATACATTACTGAGAATTTTGGGAGCCGGGGTAAGACTTGAGTGCCACTTATATAATGTCAAAGATATTCTAACATCTGCCAGATGATTCAAAATGTGCATTGTTAAGTTTTGCCCATGCATACAACTTTGATAAAGGAGAATAACATTTGACGCAGTGCTACGTGAGATTCGTTAGATGGGAACAGGCAATTTAAATACCTGTTAATATTTTCTGATATGGCATGGGAATAGGAATAGAAAGATCATGTGACAATGGTGTCTTCCTAAAGGTGGTGTTATGGAACGTAACTTACTAAAAAAATCAAAACGTAAAATTTAAGTATGATAATTGAATGATTTCTCCCGATTTTGAAACATAGTCACTAGGTTAAAACCGCGCACGGTGACCTTGGAGACAAGTTCGCACTAAAGATACAACTGCTTACAAGTCAATGTCGGTGTACGTCGACTTAGTGATACACGCTTTTAAATGTTCTCCATAGGCGAGAGGGTCGGGACTTGTTTAAACCTTCCACCGAGTTGCGGCTGCAGTGTTAGACCACAAAAGCACGTGAATACTAACCTCTGGCACCTTGCAGATTTATTGGTTATTTTTCTTAAATGCAACATAGATGCGGTAATATTAAATATACCGCACTTCAATGTACCGCGCTATTGCTGTTCCTGTAGACTATGTGATACTTAGCATCAGGGTCACGAACACGTCTTCAGATGACGTCAGGGTAACGAGCGAGCATACCTTCAGTTGTGCACGTTTCAAGCTTTTGCGTATGCGCAACTCTTGTGAGTCAAATCCCTACGGACTTGTTAAACAATGTGCACGATTCGTGGCGTGCGTAGCTACCCTGACCACTGAGCTACATATTTACGTCAGTGCCACCAGGAGGTAGCACACTGCACCAGACTTTTAGCCTTGCTCACTTGGCATAAATCGCTCTAGACTGTATCTCACTACTCAGATATGCCAGTCCACTCACTATATTGTAAAATCATATCAGGCATCAGTGTACGTTATTGTTATACTGGTAGAAAACCTATTTTATGTGTTACGTATATTTTGTTTTCGATTTTATCTTACAGTAATCCATTTGTATTCTACTCAAGTGATCATGTTGGTAGACATCACTGCTTGAGACACAAATGAATTACAGACATTGGCTGCGAGCAAGTATTGATTGAAATCAATTTGAAAATTTGTTTCGAACGCTTGTCTCCCTGCTTAGCTGCTTAGTGGGAAATGCGCTGACTAGTAAGCCATCCGGTCACTGCACGTGTTACCCTCTCACGCCTCCCATCGGACCCAAATTCTTAACTATTAATGTAGTGCCCTTGCTCTTTATCCTCATTACTCGCGGCATTCCGCCAATTCCCGTAAGAGTTAGAACTTGGTGTGCATCTGTACCGAAGAGATCGTTGACCGTCTCGCCTTAATTATGTATTCCCACAAACGGTAGTTTGTATTCTAATTTGGTTGCTTACTTTGCGGGAATCGGCTTTCGTGTGCAGTGTCAGCATGAAGCCTGTTCAAACTATATTAAGTGCTCACAGAAAAGTAAGTTACCAGGAAAAGTTAATCGCAAAGGAACTAATATCCCAGATTAAATCCGTTGATTGAAAAAGTGACGAAATCAAATAAATACGGCTACAAGTGAGTGTTTAACAAAGAAGTGTACAATAAATGTAAGTGGTTGTGTGGGTGCAATGTAAGAATGCCTGATTCCCAGCTCGGAAGTTAATTCGTGGACTAATACTGATGTTAGGAATCTTCCACATTTCTCCGAAAAAATAGAACAGCACGAAAACTCCAACTTTCACAAAAATGCCGAACGGAGGGTACAAGAAACTTATACATTATTTCGTTCTTGCCCTAAATAGAACTTAATTATGCGCAAACAACAAAAACCCACAAAAACAATTCTTTCTTTTGTTGGACAAGTTATGCACATTATTATTATTATTATTATTATTATTATTATTATTATTGGCAGTAGCTGCATTTGCATAAATTTGTTCATAAGGACAATTATTCTACAGCAGATGCTATTTCACTCTCTCAAATTTATCTGAATCTTAAAACTTGTGAAGATGCGGAATGTATACTCACGAACCGCCGTTGCTTCCATTCCGATTTTTTTGCAGCGGTGGTCCACGAAGAGAAGTTGGTTACCATATTCAGATCTGATTTGCATATGTAAACTAAGGAGTGACTTTTGCATTCTTTTTTCGCGTTAGCGGAGCCCGCAGTTATTGGTCGAGCCAAGCACCGTGACGAAGCCATCTATCTGCAGTTGCCGCGAGCAGTACGTGCTGCCACCTTCCGACCGGTCTTGAAACTACAACGAGGTGTCTGAGTGGGAACGTGTTAGCAGATACTGGAAAAGTACAGCACATCTTATGACACCTGTGGAATTTCTCTAGCTCATTAAATGACCGAATATAGCGAAAGACTGATAATTAAATTTATCTCATCTAGGGACATTTGCTTCTTCTAGCAATTAAACAACGAAGGAAACGCAAAAATGACCCTACTACGTATACAGATTCTCACCTGGAATCAACGCTTTCGCAGTAGCATTACATTATATCAGATTATTTCCAAACCCACTAAATGAACGTAAAATAGTTACTATATACACGTCGATCGGCAGCTCAAGACTTAATTATTTACATTTTCTAGGAAAATGAAACTTGATTTAAAGCACAGACACTACCGAATCTATTTTCTTCTTTAGGATCGGTGTGTCGGTGTACCGATTTTACGACACATTCCCATTATTTCAGCCCGCATTTTGTCGTAACGACGTAAGAGCTCTCTGTTTTTGTTATTTTAACAGCAAAATTTAATACGCTCAAGATTCTCATAGAGTTCTCACCGTCTTACTTATGGACCGGGGCGAAGCATCAGCGTCATCTTTTCTCTCTCTTTCGGTTCCAAACCGCACTCAAGCTCTGCCAGGAACGTACAGAAATAACCAAACCAATGTTTGGTGTAACGTTAATTCCTTTCAATAATGTCTCGCATCTGGAAAACCGCTATCTTTTCGATCAAAACAGTATCAACAATCATCGTACAGCCTTTTTTAAAAGACTTGTTTCACATTAAAAGACAATCCTCCCCGAATTCAGTACTGCAGAAAATAAAATGGCATTAACTTTCCTTCTAATTTCTAAAATGCTTGATGAGACTTAGCATTACATTTAATAGACTGTGAACACAATAAATTTGTAAGAACTGTCTCTCGTCTCTTATAAGCCACCAACAGGTAGTAGTCGTCATTTTTCCCCTTTTCTCACTTCTCTTATTGTTAATGAGAAATTATTTATTATTCAGTTGGCTATTACGAACATCACTATCTAATCACGATATAATTTTAAGAGATAACCAAATCTGGAACAGAAGATTGTACAGTTATTTTCTAAACCAGACAAACATCACATGTAGTAGCTATTACATTTTAAAGAAACACTAAACATTACTATAAACAAAGATCATCAATATGCACACATTTCAGAAAAGAAGTAATTTGAAAGAAATTGCAAGTAGTTATTTTACAGCTATAAAACAACAGTTACCATGTTCAATTGCAATTTACGTCTCATTCAGGAACATTACTATTACCATTACTATTATTATTATTGTTACACTAATGTATTGAGATGCTTATGATCATTAGCTGTCTTACAGTGATCGTATGTACCTAAGAATTCAAAATACAGTGTGTAAAGTGGTCGTAGTACAAAGGTAAATAGTAGAAGTCCAACAAGAAACTAGTTGTAAAAAAAGGATTGAAAACGGCATATGTGCCAATGTGCACACATTTGTTAATGAAAAAGCATGAAGAAAGAAGTTAAAAGGGAAACACAAAAACGACAGTTGCCAAACAATTAGCAAAAGAGCCGAATAAAACATAAAATCCAAGGAAACTAATGTAAAGTATAATTTATTAGTGGATAATCCAGGTGAGCGAATACTAAGTAACCTTCGAGCTGAAAACTAATTACAGACAAACAGAACACGTTCAGAACTCAAATAAGAAGGAGCGATATCTGTTAGATTGAACGGCCATTACGATGTAAACATAGAATTAAAAACATCATACACTCATTTTAACCGAGTATAAAAGGAGTTGCTTGGCTTATACTCTCAAGAGCTAGTTACATTAGTTTGAACTGCACTGTTTTTCCGTAGCTGAATGGTGTGGTTCGGTATAACCTGCATAGGACGCCATAAATTTGTTACGTTGATAATGCATTTGACATTTAATGTGAACAAAACGGATAACAGATCAGCAACGCACAGGAACGCACCTCCAACAGAGGTCGATTGTAATTGTGCTCTAACATAACGATCAACCAAGCGTCCTTTCACGTGATAATTGTTAATATAAGCGGTTCATCGGTATAAGAAATAACTAATGCATTGATTTACCTATGCGCCCATGACTGGGAACAGCATCAAGCGTCGCAGGAGAGGCGGGAAAATAAAGGACACAGTAAAGGGAAAAAATCATCCACACATCAGTTCACTTTCTTAACGAGAGTAAAAACATCCTACTTCCCTACGACAAGTTACCACACATCTGTTGTAAGACCACCAGTGAGAGTGCCTCTCCATTCCATGGGTGGCCATGAGTTCCCAAAACCCCTTCAAGATTTTTACATCGTATTTTGAAAAATGAGGGGAAAACACGTAGGCATGTAAGTTCTCGTGCAGCATGGAATGCCACTTATTACTCGCCGTTTACATACTATAATGGTCGTAACTGTGGTACCAAAATTCACAGTCGAGATTCGTTCACTTTGATTTGACTTAGTACAACGGGGCGGGTACAACTGGGATTCTACTTTACAGCATAAAGGAGTCTCATGGACTAGTGATTACACCTGGAAGCCATGGGGAAGAAAAAAATGTTATCTTCCGCAAAGACTCAAGAGATTTAACTGTAATCGCGTTGTTACATGTGCTGAAGGCAAACGGGGTCGAACATTTACTTGGTAGAGTGGTTGATGGCTTAGATGTCATTCAGCACCATGTGGGAAGTCGCTGAACAAATAAACAAGTCATTAAAACGGTGCAATTCGAATAAAATTATACAGAGTTAAACAGACCTAACATTCAGAAGGATTACAGCAAGAAAGTCTGGGGATAAATTCAGACAAGCATTACCGCACTGTTCCTCCAGTTATCGTGGCAGCAGTTTGGATCAGAACTAAGCTCCTTCGCGGAGTTCTCATTTTCTATACGCAGGATTCGCGCAATATAAATAGTTCTTCGATAGGTTTTGATGAATGAGTTTGCAAGTATCAAAATATGCGACATAAATGGCCGTATCTTCGGACTGCATTGACTTAGAAGCTTAAATTTTTTAGATTGCCAAGGACAGTACACCTCAGTTAGTATTTCATATACATTTGAGCTTGATACGCCATCCGATCCTGAGAAAAAGGGATCTTAACAGACGGACAGATATGGGACGCGATGTCATGAGGATTCCGTTTTTAGCGATTGACGTACGGAACCCTACAAAAGGAGGACACAGTATTCATGCATGGTTGTTGTTATTTCGTTATCTTCATCATGTTACAGTTTTGTACTCTACTTAAGGAAATTTATTTACCTCAAGACGTACCTATCGTGTAGTTAGCGAATTCTACTCTTTTAAAAAATGGACTACTGTTAATTTTTTGCAGATGCGTTCTGATACTTCAGTTAACGATTCCACCTCATACTTGAGCGATGTATGTTTCAGAATAACAGCAGAATTGTTAGTTCAGTAAGACAAGATTTTCACTTGTCCGGTTCGATATGCAAGTAGTTGGACAACGCCGATCTTAATCCAACAAATACGACGTTCTTAATGTTCTGTATAGACTAAGGCTTCAGAGTGATTAATTGCAACGATGGTGCTTCTTTGCCTTTACGGCATAACGAGGTTTTATTTAAGATGATAAACTGACAGTATAGTTTCCTATGACAAAGGTTTGTGGTTCTCATAATTAATGGCAGACTTGTTTCATACTTGTTAATTTCATTATGGTTTATTTAATTTAGTCCCTGGGCGGAGAAAATGCCTCGACCCAGCCGGGAATCGACACCGGGTCCAGAGGATTGACAATCCGTCACTCTGATCTTTCAGCTACCGGGGGCGGACAATTCATTATGGTGACTGAGCTTCACCGAAACTAGTCAAATAGACTTTCTGTAATTTACTACGACTCTGGCTTGACTACTGCACTAAAGACAAATAAATTTGAAAAAAAACTTACATTTAGTCACGCTCCTTAAGATAGTCATGTCTAATTACTCAGTAAGTTCTGCCTAACGTTACACATCTAAAGGCAAAATTTGTTTGGTTTGTTACCTGTAAATCTATTGGTGTATTCTCCTTCCTCTAGCAGTTATGACTTGTTATGTAGCTTAGATTTCACCTTTACTATTGCATTCGATGCTACTACTTTGTACTTACATTACGTTTGTAGCATTTTTACGTACTGAGCGCCTTATTGGCTGATAATGACATCATGCGGAAGACGGAGTCTCTCCTACTTTACCCTTAGCCCCTCCATGCTACCAAGCAGTTGACGTTCATGTCTCAAGAGACAGTACCTACTCCATGCCCACCTCAGCCTGCCACTATTTGGTATATTTTCTTTTGGTTATTCTTATGTTTATATGTCTCAGTTTGTAGCTCTTATCGTTACATGTCCCTGTAAGTCTGTTAATGTAATAATATTTCAGAGGATGGTATGAAGATGGTCTTAAAAATAGAATGAAATCGGTCACCATCTCAAAACGTTTTTATGCAATCAAAACTGTTTTAGTTGTTAAAAAATGTTTCACTTGGATCGCTGTTGTTCCAATGGTCCTCATAAAAATTATTAAAGGGAAAAAGCTTAGCATTATTATTATTCAAAGATGAGATATCCTCATACCTGTGTCCCGAAAAACTCGACCTTCATACGAGTGCCCACCGCTGCAGTCCAAGTTTGTCCACACGCGGCCATGCCATAGCTCTTGGGAGAGAAAGGTGGTGGGGGTAGCAGAGACGCACCTAGGAACCTGCGGCTAACATAACTGTCCGAACACGAAGACGCTCCTTAGCATTCCCTGTGGGTGTAGATAAAACCTCTCTGACTTCTTGTATCGCAAGATGGCTTAATTATCATACTATGCTACAGGTTACATGTACACACAAAGGATTCAAACTAACCGCAGTCACACAGTCATTCATCCTTGCTTTCAATGGAATGGTACAGGCACAAAAATATGTGGAGGTGAACGGGTATAAATGCTCCTCTCCCTCACAAAGACATATTACATTCACGTACAGGTAACCTGTGGCGTCATCTGCAGATAATGCTCACAGTGAGAGCCTTTCTCTATAAAACGGTTGTAATGGACCCATTTCAAAATAAGACCACCACTCTGTTTTTTTTTTTTTTAATCTCATTTTGTTCGGTTTCGTTCGTTGCATCTGCTCGAGACGGACGTCGTAAGACATCCATTTAAGTACGTTGTTGATCGATTAACTCAGTTTTTTTATTACAGAGGGCATCTAACCCTCTGACCGAACTCGCTGAGCTACCGTGCCGGTTTGTTCGTAGTTCTGACACAGTGGAAGCTTTTTAGTTCAAATGGCTCTGAGCACTATGGGACTTAACATCTATGGTCATCAGTCCCCTAGAACTTAGAACTACTTAAACCTAACTAACCTAAGGACAGCACACAACACCCAGTCATCACGAGGCAGAGAAAATCCCTGACCACGCCGGGAATCGAACCCGGGAACCCGGGCGTGGGAAGCGAGAACGCTACCGCACGACCACGAGCTGCGGACAAGCTATTTAGTTCCCTTTAGTCTAATCTATTGATGTTAGTTTCAGCAACACGGAGAATGAGTGCGTTATTTTTACGATATTGACAGTTTGGGCCATCATACTGTACGCTATCTAACTTTTAATGGCTAAGAGGTCATTCACATAAGCAGATGCCTCTTTCGCTAGGCTGAATAGTCCATTCTTCTTAATTTTAGTATCTACATTGGTATAACCAACAAAGACAGCATATTTGTAGCCATAGGGTGTACAAAAACACACACAGTACTCGACCATTGTTGGAGAATGCTTACTAAACTACCGTTATTAATTATTGAGTTGTTTACGATAAAATAGCCGTCACGTTTTCAAAAAGAGATTTTGTAATTCCCATGATGTTGGAATTAGTTCACCGAGTGATGCAGTTGATTTGTAGGTCCTGTATCGATTTGCATAGCATTTTAGTATAAGATTGTAAATTTTATTTATCAGCTCATCGCCAAATTTTTGTTTGGAGATTGTAGCTATTTCTAAGATTTATGCGGAGTTTCCGGGAAATGAAGTTAATTGATTTCATGTAAACGTCTTCATCTTTTAAAATTTAAACAAGGTCGTCCATTATATTACACAATGCAACAATGAAAAAAATATTCTGTGACACTTTATTGGAAATGTTGGCGTTTGCACGTGACTGAGACACGGAACTCCCAATTTTTCGTTTGATACCCCTTTCTCCCACGCAGTAAAACAAAAATATTGTCATAAGATGCCTTGTTGTAGATAATGCGTTCACAATGTTCACTGAAGGAAATTCATTATTACTCCCAGATTTATACAAAGTATGATGTATGGAATAGATTGCTGTTTAGTTTATCTAATTCCCATTCTATTCACGGACAAAGTGTGGCAATGAGCGCTCATGCTGTTTTGAGAATAAACACCCCTATCGAAGAGAGGGCTATTATATCATGTACAGTATGCATAAGCTTCACTATAGGAGTGTGGTGATTTGATGCAGAAGCCGTATTTCATGGTAAGCCTTTATTAGCCGGTAAGCTGCAGCGCTAGCACGTACACTGGAGGGCCCTCCTGACTTTACCGTGTTGCTGTTGTGTTTCAGGAGGGCAGCCATGTTCGCGCGACTGTGCCAGCACAATGTCGCCGGTGAGTAGCCACGGCACGCCGCTGCTGCTCCAGCCGACGAGGCAGCGACCTTAGACAGGCGCCTTCAGTGCGCTGGAAGCTGCGCTGCCCACCTCCTCATGCTCTGCTACTGTGTCCTCCTTATCCAGGACTACACTGACCGCACCGTGTTGCCTCACTTAATTGTACATAACAAGGGCGAGTGTATGTTGCGACGGCTCCGACCTCCAAAGGGACATCCAGCTACTCTCAGCAATACCTAACGTTTTTTTTCATATTATGTGAAGGGCTTATTTCAATAGTGGTACAAGTCCATAACCTTCACTTTTCTGCCTGTAATGCTTCTGAAATTAATGATCCAAACAAACAGACAGAAAGGTTCATCTCTAGCAACAAGCCATATGCTTGAATATTTCTGGTCTCTCAACTGCAGATTTTTCAGAGCTCATTTAACTTTCGGACTCTGTATCTCAAAATGAACAAAAATGGACTTGTACTACCATTGAAATAAGCCCTTCATGTAATGGATGGCTCGAGTGATATATTGCTGCGTTATTCCGTTTTAGTTTCCATATAAGCGGCGTTAGGGTAGCGTACGATCTAGTTTATCTCGTAGTTTTATTATTTCATTACATTATCAATCGACAGTCTAAAAACACAAGAAAAATTAACAGAATTTGACAGGAATCGATTAATTCAATAAAGACGAATTTATATACTATTTTATTCACGTCAGACTATTAGTAAATGATAAAACAGCACAAGAAATTGACACTTTGTTTCCTGCTTTACACTGCACAGTTCTACGTTGATTATACTGAAGAGTTTAATTTTTTTGGTTTATCTTGTTAGCGAGGACTCGCTTTGATTGGTGCGTCGTATCACGGGCCTCATAGTAAGAGCAGACTGTAACTGGTCCGTCATGTTATTGACTTCGTGATTTGGGAACATTTTCATTGGAAGGAAATATTACAGAACACGCTGAGAGGGCTCATTTTCGTTGGCAGGAAATATAACCGGCCACGCAATCAAGGCACACACTTTCAGTGGTTCGTCACATGACAGGCTTGAAAACAAGGACACGTTTTCATCTATCTGTCATATGACTGTATCCACGTTAAAGGGTTAGAGACCTCTGATACGATCAAGAACTATATCTCCACATGGCAAAAAAAAATCTAGCACCCGTTACAGCCAATGGAACGAAATTTTATTGGATCGTTCATATTGGTTGTCTTAGCATTGTCGAAAAAATTTCAAGTGCCTGTCTCTTCTATCCGTAATAAAAAAAACTGTGTATAAGTATGCCTGTGTGATCCAAATCTATCCGATGTGCATGTTACATCAAAACGTGTTAAGGTATTCATAAAACGTTATTGCAATTTTGCGCATATATTTTGTGATTGCACGTTGGTGATATAGCGGGGAGCAGCAAAAGAATATAACAATTTTTAATTGGTATTATCTCTTGTATTACACAACATTCAACATGTTTATTGATACAACATATTGGGGTATATGTGGAATTGAAGGGCTCCAAAATCAAGTGTGTAAAACAAAGTCTTGCGGTTTGTAAGTAACGTTGTAGTGTATAAGCAGTGTCCTAGTTTTGCTGTACATTTTTCAAGTCGCCTGCTAAAGTTGACAAAACAAACCCTCCACTTCATTTGGTATGGAACTATTTCCTGGTGAATGACCCCTTTAATGTTGTCTAATGTTCGTGATTTGTTTACGTGCAACCAGGGTTTAAAGTATTCAAATGGTTCTGAGCACTATGGGACTTAACATCAATGGTCATCAGTCCCCTAGAACTTAGAACTACTTAAACCTAACCAACCTAAGGACATCACACACATCCATGCCCGAGGCAGGATTCGAACCTGCGACCGTAGCAGTCGCGCGGCTCCGGACTGAGCGCCTAGAACCGCTAGACCACCGCGGCCGGCTTAAAGTATTCCATAAAAAGAGGACAAACATGCTGAGAACTGCCGCTCGCGTCGGCCAAGTAGTGTCACGATTAGGGGAAATTATGCCAGCAGGAAATTTGACAGTTAGCTGTGTGAACGGTCCCCCATGTTTCGGAAACCATATTATTTGTAATTTTTGCGTATTAGCTTTGTGATTGAAAGTTACTGACAGTGCAGGAAGGGTGCGGTAAAAAGATGTAAAGGCTTATGTGTCGTCGTCTTAGTCCGCAATGATAACAACTGCTTGTGTACCAATCCTTCAAAAAAGTATGGCCTAGTTACATATTTCATTAACCCCAAAGCATACTGTCACTTTGTCACTGTGAAGGGGATGTCCATGCATGTCTTTAGGTACTTCACTTGACCAAAAGCGGGTGCTGTCATTGTTAACATCACCATATAAACGGCAATGAAATTCATTGCTCTTCAGGAGAACTAAGTGACGAGTCATAACTTCAGTCGTATGGTCTGAAAATGTTGCGCGTTTTGCGTAATCTTGAGCCTGCAGCTACTGAACCACCTCTGTATGGCTGAAAGAGTAAATTATAATGAAGAACTCGTCATACCATGAGACTGGATTCATAGCAGAAGCCTGTTTATGACCTGGCTATATGGACTAGGCTCCATAGCGTATCTTACTCTCTCAATGTTTTCTTGTGTTCGTTCTGACGATACACGATCTGTTTCGCTGAAGTTCTTACTCATAACAAAATTATATCGACTGGAACACGTCCTCTTCGACCCAGCTGACGTGCTAGCGGTAAAGATGCTGAGTTGCAACGTAGCTTAAAAATGTTTGCATATCAAATGCGCGGTGCTAAAACGACTAAGACCTGCTCACACGCAAGAGCAAGCGGATTAGGGATAGCTTCTGCATGGTTGTGGATGCTCTTGCCACCACAGTGAAGAAGAGTGGAATGTTGGGGCATTCTCGAGTAAGTGGCAGGTTGTCAAATCTTAAACTACCCGTCGGCATGACAAATGATTGCTGCACTGGCGAGATGTGCAGTATCACCGCATAAGATTGCTGCCAGGTCAAGGGTGCCCGGTGCACGGGACACCTCACCTCCGACTGCTTGTGGACAATGGGCTTCGTAAGTACCAGCGTGGCGAGGGTTTACCGAGAGGACCTTGATTCGCGTGCAACCCCTGCCACCCGAGTAAAATGCCGGGGCGACAGCGTGTTGGTTACAAAGACACCCGTCGACTATCACGGACTGTAAAAAGGGTAGATTCACTACAGAGCAGAAACCTCTTACCAATCCACAGTTCTGTGCTGGACAAGAACGATGGTGAATTGCCACGCGAAGCTACCTCTCCATACAACGAACGCCTCGACCCGCTTCTTTTTCAGCTGAACAACCAACAGCTGCAGATTTGCACAGTCGTGACTATTATAGTTCACTTACGGCGATGAGGTATCGTTCCTTTCGCTGATCTCCTCAGAGGTATGTGTCCCAAAACAAGTTATCAGAGGACCAGTGTGAACTTTCTGCCGACAGATAAAGAGAAAACTGCTAATCATTAGAAGAACGTTATAATTTACAGCTCGCACATGTAGGTTGCATTCTCTTTCAACTTTATTTTTTACCCTTTGCTCCCCTCCGCTTCGTATTGTGGCATCGGATTAGTTCGCGCCTGCAGGCAGGCAACCCAATGATCAGATCTGCAAAGCGGGCTGCTGTGGCTTCTTCCCGGACTGCACGCACGTGTTGACACTTGGTGTGCCACAATCGGTCCCCTTATTGCGCACCTGTATTGTCAGCTAAAAACTTGGAAACGTGCTCTATCTACTGATGATTGTTTTCTGTATGTTTCGTAGTTTTTTCCAGTCGTATTCTGAAGTCTCATAGGCACTTACGAATAGCCCCTTCTCACATTGGAAAACGAAACGGTGCAAAATATATTTATCATAATGTTACTTCTGGCTGTTCGCCTCCCTAGCTTCGACCCACACAGAGGATCCGGATTCGCATCCCGGTACTCTCTGAGATTTTTCCTTTGTGGCAGGTGAAAGGCAGAGCCACGGATTTAGTGGGGAGGTGGAGCGGACTGGTTGCACGCTGAAAGTCGAACTCTCTTTATTATAAAATTTATTAATTTTCCGTAGCCCAACCACTTTTTTATGCACTGGCTGAACAGTCGACTCCGTACCCTGCCATTTCATTTATTTTGTTGAAAGCAAGTGTTAGTCTCTTCCTTTATTTAAAGCCCAACAATCATTAGTTAATCAGTTTCATCTTACACTGATATCCCCCTATTTTTGTTTTGCAACATTCACTTACAAGAGCTTATGCAAAGACAACACCCCCAAAAATTTAAACAACAATAGTGAAACAATTTTCTAAAATAGCCTCCATTGAACAAAGTTGCATTTCACTCCCTTAAGTTTAAATTTTAAAAAAAAGTTCAAACAATACCAGAAGCAAACATAATTCAGTGTGCAGAGCGCACTTAACCACTTTTGACTATTAAGAATCAGGTCGCGTAGCTATCAGTTAGTTCCCAAAGTGGGCTACTTTAATGAAGACAGTTGATTTACAATAATCTATAAACTATCGATTAAGAGGACGCTTTCCATTAAATTTCCACCAGTTAAATCAGTCTGTCAAAAGCATTTACGAGAACGCTTCATAGCAAATAATTTAACCATAGCTCACGCATAGCTCAGTTTATCTAGAACAGTTACCAACATATTAACCTGAGAGCTCTCCGCTATTTCTGGTAATTACTACACTGTGCCAGTCCTCAAAGAAAAAAAAATTCCAGTTTACTGTATAACCGTACACAGCGAGATGTTAAAATAACAGAAAAGACAACCTTTTATCAAAGTACCATGTACAGACTAACCTTATTTAAAATTACATAACATCTAACTAGCCACCCCTTGCACCGAGTGTGTCTTTGTATTGCTCGTGCTACATTTTTCTGGCCTGACTACCAGAACAATAGGTTCATCTCGATCAACATGGCAGGTTATATATACTTCGTGCCTTATTTCCACGAAACCAAATCAACTTATTGTTACTGGCGCTGTCTATATTTCTCTCCCTCTTAAGAGATCGGTTTCTCAACACAGTTCTACGAGGTTCTAGAATAAGCCCACTTCACCGGGTGAAATCTAAACCAGTTCCCTCGTTTTCAATGACCAGAAGTTTCAAAAATTCCAAAAGCAACATGCTATCTTTCTAAAAAAGATGGCTATCGTGGCGTGTCGTCTTTTTCCTTCGCATGTGGCTTCCTTTACACATGCACGCTCCTTTGCTTCCAGCAGCCCCACTAATGTACGTCAACTCGCTGGCCGTTACGCTCACAAAAATCCCCCTCCTCGTGGTGCAGAACCACTTATTTTCCTTGCCCGCGAGCGCTCTTCTCTTGCTCGTATAATCATACCACCAAAGACATTCTATGAAGACGAAACAGCCAATCGATTCCAGCGGAAATCTCGAAGGCTCATTAGGACTGGGACGGGCGCACTCACCAAGAGGCAACCTGACGATCTACTTGACCGAGTAGTAGCGGCTCGAGGTCACGAAATCTGACAACGGCCGGGAGAGCGCTCTTCTTACCCCTCGCTCCTCCATACTGCACCCAATAGCGCAATTGGGGGAGGATGACACGGCAGTCGGTCGGTACTATTGGGTCCAAGGACACATGGACGGAGTTTACGAGTTTACTCCTGACTGCGACATTAATTGAAAAATACGTACGTTAACGTGTTTCATTCCAAAAAATATTGATAGTCAAAGGCTTAAAAGACAGAGCGCACTATACCTATCAAGAGGATGCATAACATTCAGTGCCTCACTGAAAAAAGGTTTCATTCTATCAGGTTTGACTGAAGCTACTAAATAAAACAAGTTATTTACTAAAATTAGGGTGCTCTATTATCGCTTTAGCGATATACATGATGCTACCAAGTACGCCCTAAGGCGCAGTTCTTGAGATAAAAGCATACTTAATCAAAGTTTTCTACTGTTCTGTTCATTCATACAGCACTTTCTTTCACTAGTAGTCAGCGTAAACATAGAACCCGCGACCTGTTGTCCAAACAATTGCAGTTTCAACCAGGAAAGAAACAAACTTCCTGGCAGATTAAAACTGCGTGCCCGACCGAGATTCGAACTCGGGACCTTTGCCTTTCGCGGGCAAGTGCTCTGCCCGCGAAAGGCAAAGGTCCCGAGTTCGAGTCTCGGTCGGGCACGCAGTTTTAATCTGCCAGGAAGTTTCATATCAGCGCACACTCCGCTGCAGAGTGAAAATCTCATTCTGGAAACATCCACCAGGCTGTGGCTAAGCCATGTCTCCGCTATATCCTTTCTTTCAGGAGTGCTAGTTCTGCAAGGTTCGCAGGAGAGCTTCTGTAAAGTTTGGAAGGTAGGAGACGAGATACTGGCAGAAGTAACGCTGTGAGTACCGGGCGTGAGTCGTGCTTCGGTAGCTCAGTTGGTAGAGCACTTGCCCGCGAAAGGCAAAGGTCCCGAGTTCGAGTCTCGGTCGGGCACGCAGTTTTAATCTGCCAAGAAGTTTCATATCAGCGCACACTCCGCTGCAGAGTGAAAATCTCATTCAGGAAAGAAACAGTCTCAAAAACCACAGAATATTTGTCAGTTTAGTAAGGTCGCCCAAAACTACGAGTATATTGTTCGCTAGTATTCCGTAACCTGAAATTCCTGAAATACGGTTCATAGCATGTCACACTGTCGTTTAGTCCACTGGAAGAAAATCGCAATTTTCACTATAAATCACAGCACTACTGAAAACGAGCTTTCAACGGATCCAAGTGGTTTTCAAAATATTCAACTTTTCAACAAAAAGCAAATTAGAACATTTTCACGAAACTTCTAGAGCACTGAGCGGTAAGTCCTCACATTACTGAAGCTGTAAGTAGACTCCTGGCGACGAGCGGGCGTTAATCTCTTCCACTTTCAGAACTAGCAGCAGTCTTTCAAATGATAGAGCGCAGCAACCGTTAGTCATTTTTTACAGGTTCTAATAAGCAAATGTTGATTTCAGCTACTTGTTAGCCATTATCAATGCACTATTCCATAGCATGAATGCATGTCCTAGTACGTCAATCCTCTGCTGCGCAGGCTTCTGTCACAGTTCGTTCAAGACTCCTCTCTGATAAGCTGGAACGTACTGTAGCCAGTTACCTTCATGACTTTGGGCGGACAACGCGGTGATTTCCCTGCCTGGCCAGTCCTCACCTCCGAATATAATTTAAACATGTGCCAAAATTTATACTTTCCCCAAAAAAATATAAACTGGAAACAGCTGCATCTGTAGTTAAGGAGAGAAGTAAAGATATGTTTCTAGAATACTTAAACTAGCTAATTTAATTCGTATTGAAAGCCACAAATGTGACTCACTATTCACTATTCACACGATCATTCGTCATTACTTATTAAAAGTGACAAGCCTCATACTTCACATGCATGGTCCATTCACCCCCTCATTCTCTCACGCAGCACAGTAACCGAAAATTATTGTTTCAAACAACTAAAAATTATAATTACGAGTGTAAACAGAAATCATGATATAAAATATAGTATTATATGTTTGACATTGTGTCAAGGGTTGGGGTTGATTTGAGTCGTTATATTATTCTTCAAAAATCACGTTCGCCAAGATCGGTTGTAAATCGATCTTGGTGATTCTGATTTTTTAAGAATAATATAAAATATAGTTTTTTGAGCAACTTATTGCTTAATTAACTATTTCAGAACAAAGTGTTTAATTAAAGCACTTTTCCGATGCATTCCCAACAAAGAAGGAAAAAAGGTTGCTTGCAACGGTAAATTACAACATCTAGGTTTTAGGTAATATTGAACATTTCAGAAATTATTTCAGTTACAGAACTGAAACTCGTCCAATAGTTAGCTGTTGTTATTCCGAAAGTTTACATTAAAAAAGTTTACATTAACTTTCGTGGCGACTCGCGTACAGGAAATTACTTTCTTAATTCAAAGGTGGAAGTTCTAAACCAGAGGCTCAGACGACTCTGTGACGGCATCGGATGCGAATTTCTCGACCTCCGCTATCGGGTGCAGAATTGTAGGGTTCCCCTCAATAGGTCAGACGTGCACTACACACAGGAAGCGGCTGCTAGGGTAGCGGAGTACGTGTGGCGTGCACATGGGGCTTTTTTAAGTTAGAGGAGCTCTCCCTTGGGGGCAAACACGATTTTCCTGTTAAAACAGCCACAACGACCTCAGAGAATCTTGGTCCTCACAGATCAGAGATAGAAAAGATTAAAATGATTTTAGTAAACTGCAGGAGCATCCAACAAAAGGTCGCCATATTAGTATCGCTTACTGAAGGTTATAAAGCATAGATAATATTGGAAATAGAAAGCTGGTTGAAGCCAGACATCTATGACAACAAAACCTCTACCCAACAAGACCGCATTGGGAATGTTTTATGCAAGTATGGGTTGGAAACTATTTTCAGACCCACCAGGAAAATAAAAACATTCAAGATCCGTTAAAGATACACGACACCCTTTGGCTACACCGGGGGTATATAAAACTCCGTGTAGTTGTGGCCAGGTTTATATCGGTACCACAAAGAGAAGTGTGAACACTCGTCTTGTTGAACATAAGAGGAATTGCCGCCTGGGTCACACGGATAAATCTGCCGTAGCGGAACAAGTTTACCGGGAAGGTGATCATGAAATGAAATTCAGAGAGACGAGCGTTATATCAAAAACCTCGCATTATTATGCACGCATATATAGGGAGGCTATCGAGATTGATAAACACCGTAATAATTTTAACAGGAAAGACGAAGGTGTTAAACTGGATAAAATTTAGATGTCAGCGTTGCACCGCAAGCGTGACGATCGATTACTTTCAATTCAGAATGTCGGCATTACCAGAGACAATCTCATAGCCGACGCCACATGATCGACAGTGGCGCCCCCTGTACTGCCTATATAATCACCGCTTTCTCGAGTTATCTTCGCACTTCGCCGCTTTACCTCCGAGGATGTCTCCCGCAGAAGGAGACGAAACGTCACGGGAGAGTTTTATACTACGACCACGGCCTGTCAGCCCGTAAGTTGTAAGTGAAAACAAAACCCTAAGTTCAGACTGGAATGTTTATCGTAAGGATAGGTTGGTCGCCAATGGTCGCGGCTTATTTAATGCAGTAAAAAAAATCGATAAAATCTAGCGAGGTTATCAGGGATTCCGAAAGTGACTTACTCTGGGTGAAATTGAGTGTCAAAGAACGGTCAAAAATGGTGATCGTATGCTTTTATAGACCACCTGGGTCAGGATCTGTAGTTGTAGAGTGCTTCAGAGAGAACTTGCAGAATATCATTAGTAATTTTCCTGATCATGCCGTTGCAATAGGGGGTGACTTCAGCTTGTCAGGTATAGACTGGGAGCATTATTCCATCAAAACTGGTGCCAGAGACAGGGAATCATGTGGCATTGTTCTGGGTATCTTATCCGAAAGTTACCTTGAGCAGACAGTAGTCATTAGTAGCGGCGTATTTATTGCAGTAAAAAATTCGATAAAATATAGCGAGGTTATCACGGATTCCGAATGTGAATTAATCTGGGTGAAATTGAGTGTCAAAGAACGGTCAAAAATGGTGATCGGATGATTTTATAGACCTCCTGGCAACAAGCAGACCTGAACTTATCTAATCAGTTAACTTAGAGGAAGGTATCAGTGTCCATAAGACTGTGACAGCATCTATGATGACACGGGAATGTTAAGAAAGGCAGTAAGACGTATTTGCTCAGCAAGGGTGACAGAATACAAGTTTCAGAATATCTCTGCAGTCAGGATCAAATATTCGGTGATGAAGACGAAGATGTGGAGAACAAATGGAGCCTCGCGCGGCAGCCGCGCGGTCCGAGGTATCTTATCACCGTCCGCGCGGCTTCCCCTGCCGGAGGTTCGAGTCCTCCCTCGGGCACGGATGTGTGTGTTGTTCTTAGCGTAAGTTAGTTTAAGTTAGATTAAGTAGTGTGTAAGCTTAGGGACCGATGACCTCAGCAGTTTGGTCCCATAATATCTTACCACAAATGCACTAGACAAGTAAGTTCCGAGTAAGGTTTTAAGGGATGGGAAAGATCCACCATGGTTTAATAGTCGTGTTAGAAAAACGCTACGTAAAGAAAGAGCACTTCATCTCAGATTCAAGAGAAGTAAAAACCTAGCTGACAAAAAAAAGCTGAAAGAAGCGTAAGGAGAGCAGTGAAAGAAGCGTTCAATCATTTTGAAAGTAAGACGTTGTCAACCGCCCTGAGTAAAAACTCTAAGATATTTTGGTCGTGTGTAAGATCAGTAAGTGGGTCAAAATCATCTATTCATTCTCTCACCTGCACCGAAACGGAAGATAACAGAGAGAAGGCCGGAATATTGAATTCGGTCTTCCAAAGTTGTTTCACCGCGGAAGATCGTAACACTGTCGCTCCTTTCAAACGCCGTGCAAACGTCGAAATGGTAGATTCTGAGATAACCGATATGGGAATTGAAAAGCAACTACAATCACTTGGTAGTGGAAAGGCTTCAGGACCATATGAGATACCTATAATATTCTATAAAGGTTATACGAAAGAACTTGCTCCCGTTCTAGCAATAATTTATCGCAGATCGCTTGAGCAACGAAAGGTACCTAACGACTGGAAGAAAGCGCTGGCCATTTCCGTTTTTAAAAAAGGCCGTAAGACAGATCCACACAATTATATAATTATATCTATGACGTCAACTT
The DNA here is from genome assembly GCF_021461385.2 of Schistocerca piceifrons. Lineage (NCBI taxonomy): Eukaryota > Metazoa > Arthropoda > Insecta > Orthoptera > Acrididae > Schistocerca > Schistocerca piceifrons. The sequence continues at coordinate 499,861,463 of NC_060138.1, read as the reverse complement.
GTTGTCGAATTATGAAACATGTTTTATGCTCAAGAGTTATGACGTTCTTGGAAAATGAACATCTCCTTTATAAAAATCAACATGGATTCCGCAGAGATCCTGCGAAATTCAGCTCGCTATTTTCCTCCATGATATGCTCCGCGCAGTGGACAACGGCGTTCAGGCTGATGCCGTTAAGGCATTTGACACCGTCCCGCACTGCCGCTTAATGAAAAAGATACGAGCTTAGGGAGTATCGGAGCAGACCTGCGACTGGATTGAACACTTTCTTGTAGATAGAACTCAATACGTCGCTCTTAACGGAGCTAAATCGACTGATGTAAAAGTAATATCCGGAGTACCAGATGAAAGTGTGATAGGACCGTTGCTGTTCACAACATATATATAAATGATCTAGTAGAAAGCGTCGGTTGCTCTTTAATGCTATTCGCATATTGTGCAGGTGTTTATACCAAAGTAGCAACGCGAGAAGATAGTAAGAATTTGCAAAACGACCTGCAGAGAATTGATGAATGGTGCAGATTCTGGCAGTTCACTCTGAACGGAAATAAATGTAACATATTGTGCATACATAGGAAAAGAAATCCGCTACTGTACAGCTAGACTGTTGATGACAGTCAACTGGAGACAGCGTCTGCCGTAAAATATCTAGGCGTAACTGTCCAGAGCGACCTTAAGTGGTATGACCATATAAAACAGATAGCGGGAAAAGCAAACACCAGACTCAGATTCATCGGAAAAATTTTAAGGAGATGTAACTCACTCACAAAGGAAGTGGCTTATAAGGCGCTTGTTCGCCCGATTCTTGAGTATTGTTCATCTACCTGGGATCCCAATCAGGTAGTAATGATAGAGGAGACAGAAAAGATCCAACGAAGAGCGGCGCCTTTCGTAATGGGATCGTTTAGCTGGCGAGAGAGCGTTACGGAGATGCTACCAAACTCCACTGGCAGACGTTACAAGAGAGGCGTTGTGCATCACGAAGAGATTTACTATTGAAATTTCGGGGCAGTTCTTTTCAGGAGGAGACAGACAACGTATTACTTCCCTCCACATACATCTCGCGTGTTGACCACGAGGAGGAAATTCGAGAAATTAGAGCCAATACAGAGGCTTACCGACAATCATTCTTACCACGCACTATTCGCGAGTGGAACAGCGTTGGAGGGATGAGAGAGTGGTACCGAAAGTACCCTCTGCCACACATCATTAGGTGGCTTGCGGAGTATGATGTAGATGAAAGATTGGTGTGTTGATTATTACCATCTGCAGAATGGACGCGTATGAATGGGACAGCCTACATACGAACACAGGAAACTACAGATGGCGCCCCGTCAGCTTGGGAACGCGTTTTTACACCACGGGGTTACTCAGAGCAACGAGAAGACTCTCACAGCTTCCTAATCCTCATTGTATACCGCTACGCCACACACTTGCATTTCGCAAATACTTTCTCCCACGTACCTGTATGTAACTAAAATCTCTTCAAAAACAGTAATTTAAATATCGATAAATCACCAGTGTTTGCATATAGCAAAAAAAGCCGCTTTTTCTTTAAGTAGTACCTCAGACGTAATTCAGAACGCAGAATGTCGACTGCGCTGCAAGATGTGCTGTGCAGCTTGCCTACGTACAAGGCGATCGCCTGCTACAGGATGGAGAGGTGAGAATGATGCATACGCCAAGTGTACTACTCATGTCGAAAGTTGTATGAGACCTCAGCACAGTTGCGCTAATTATTGTGGATAGTGTATCTGACTTATATCTACTGCCGAACTACGGTAACAAGTTCAGGCACTTTTCCACAAACATGTGAAATCTTCTCTTTCGGCGGACTTACGTTTTAATTATCTGAGTTGCATCATATTTTCGTCTATGCGTCGAGTTCCAAGTTAAACATTTTTATTGGCCGTGTCGCCTCTTTTCCCGTGGGCGAGCGAATCTTATAAAACTATTTCTTTTACTTCTGGTCCAGTGTGGCCAGGATAGTGGCAATATAAAAATCTAGTTTCATTAATAGTATAGAAGTAGAATTTTTTAACTTTTTTGTTTATTTTGAATCGAATACAAAGACGTGATAGTGCTGCAAGCATGTACTTTTCTTACACTTTTTACGTAAAATTATTTCAATTAATTTCGCCAATTAGTATGATACTGATTGTGCTGCTTATAGTGGCGGATAGAAAGAAATGGGGGAGTTCGTTTCAATAGCATATAATTCTTTGACTTGATGAACGTGAACTAACGTCCTTCCGAGTCGTCTTCATCTTCGTAAAGAGGGAGAGTAAGATAAGTGTTTGCTCTACACATCGTAGAGATAATATCTTTGACATATTACATATGGATATGAATCTCACTGGAGGTGCAAAATAAAACTGAGATGTTACGATATATGTCATTATTGAAATTCTGTAAAGCTCTGGAAATACGAACAAGCATAGGCCTATTAGGTCGCACTATTTATTTTCACCTGGTTAAAAAGTATTTCGGATGGAACTCGTGGTGGCGTACTCACTGGTGGAATGTGAGTTTGATTGTAACACCCGGCCCATCTGTTGCAGTATGACACAATAATGTGAAAAGAGTTAAGTAGAAATCGATCTCGACTTAACAGAAGTGTAACGAGTGCTACGAATCAGAGAAGTGACGTTGTTAGTGAGAGATTATACAAAGACGGGACTCGATTTAGAAGACACATATCTAATCAAAATTATTTCCTATCCAATGATATGATTGTTTAATAGACTCCGTCACGGTTAGTCTCGGCCATCATCGTTTTCTTTACTAACGTAGTCTCAAATGATCTCCCTGTCGATGATCTTGTTATATGCTAAAGGTTTCCCCTCGTTCTTTTTTATCGAACTGAAGTCTAGGCATTGTCTCGTCATTATCAAATACGCACTGGAGACATGAAAATGAAACAGACTGTTGTCAAATGGCTGAGTGCAAACCAACTGGTACAGCTAAATATGTGACATGTGTAAGTGTAAGCTCTACACAAGTGTTCTGTTCAATTACTTTTTAAGTATTCACATGCTTAATATTTAGGTAATAGTCAGAAAATCAGTTCAAACTGGACATAGCTGTCGCTATGTAAGAGTCCTATCAACAAAACAGCGACCTATAATACGGGTCTTCAAAATCCCACACTACACGTAGATATTTCCCTCCATTAGTTGCAGTTCTTCTTGGTTGGTTTCCTTTATCCTCCGCAATTCCGACTGAATTTTTATAATGGCTGTAAATGCAGGTCGTGAAGATTTGGAGCAATCACGATATACACTGATGCGCAAAGTGAATGTGGCTTTCGCATGATATATCATTGCTAAGTAACATAGCTCTACAAAACTTGGACCATACTATATAGAAATAACTGCGACATTATAGTACATAAAGTGACTGAAAGAAATAAGCAATGAGACGAACAGAAATTACACTTTTCTTCTGTGACGATATTAGGAGGTTTACCATGACTTGTCACCTGATATAATATAAATTTTCAAATATCTTTGTATAACTCACCATTATGGTGTTTAAGGAAAAGAGAAATATCTACCTAAAATATCTACAGAAATTGCCAGTTGGCTCGGAGATATACGTTCACCTGGGATTCAGAAGGCACATGATACTGTTTCATTGCTTTATACCTCATCACTACATAGCAGAGTTTGTACTGTACTTGATATCAGAAGCAAAATTTCATTTCCTCGTTTTGCCTCATTTGTTAGCCCCTGGCGCGCTGAGGCACAATTCAAGAGTCACAGGTGCTGTGCAGATATGACACCTGAGTTTTATACATCGGGAGATGGCTGTCAGGATGTCAAGAATTCTTTTCTGCTCCTCTCCCATGCTCATTTCCTCACTGCTCCATGAAGATCGTTGTAGTAAACAAAATGAGGCTCATATTGCACTTATTTCGCTGCCAATAGGCCTACGTGGACCCCAGACAAATGGAGAACCTTGGCTTGGTCGGACTTGACCGACTTGACGTACATCACATGGTTATCCGATACTGCATGACCGTTTCCGGGACCCCAACCAGGCCGAGGGGTTCTAGGCGCTTCAGTCTGGAACCGCACGACCGCTACGGTCGCAGGTTCGAATCCTGCCTCGGGCATGGATGTGTGTGGCGTCGTTAGGTTAGTTAGGTTTCAGTAGTTCTAACATCTAGGGGATCCATGACCTCAGATGTTAAGTCCCATAGTGCTCAGAGCCATTTTGAACCCCAACCAGTGGGACAATCAATACTGCGCAATGATAAACCGCAGTCTTGATACACCATGATCGTGTGCACTATAAAATTTCATGAGTCATAGCACGATCTTGCCACAAAGAAACAAAATTCAAATGCGATTCCTGAATGTGTGCCCTGTACTTATATGTGGACTGTAGAGAACGCTATTCATACTTACCTTGTGCACTGAAATGTTAATGATGTGCGCATCCAAGCCCATAGAATAGTTCTTGCCAACTGATGTTTGTTGCACTTCGAATTCACAATACTACAATTTTAATGTCCAGGAGTGTACATTATCTGGTAGAAAGTATCCAACAACCATACGTGATGAGAAATTGACCACTAAGTGTCACAAGAGGCAGTCCCATCAGTGTAAATAAAAGCGACGAGTATTTTGTTGCCTTCAGAGAAGCAGCAACACCAGAATGGGTCGGTGAAGACAGCTAGACTTCTACCAGCTATGGATGTCAGCTGAGTAACAAGCCCATCAGGATATTTCAACTGTTCAAGTCGACTATTGATGATGTGACTGTGAAGTGGAAACGTGAAGGAACAACCACAGCTATACCATGATCGGCCAGACAGCATGTACTTGCGGACTGTCGAGCATTGCAGAAGTTGGCTGTAAAAATCGGATGGAATCAGCGGAAAACGTCACATGTGTGTTCCAAACTGGTACCGGCAGTGCAGCTACCACAATAACTATGCGTAGGAAACTAAAAAGAATTGGGCACAATGGTGGAGCAGCTCCTTGTAAGCCGCACATTTCTGCAACCATTGCTGAGTGACGATTGAAGTGTTGTAAATAGCGACACTG